>NW_023339718.1:338975-339137 GCF_004916995.1 Morone saxatilis
TATCTATCTATCTATCTATACTTTTACTGGTGGCAATATGGATCATGGCAGATCACTGAATCCATGAATATGATGATATTACCTGAATCATCTGGGAACATAACAACAAACAAGTGATTCAGTCAGATCACATTTGATCTGATTTGACTTTTTACACAACAT
>NW_023339718.1:339231-339429 GCF_004916995.1 Morone saxatilis
CCTCCTCCTCCTCCTCCTCTGCCATCCTCTGGAACACATGGTTATCGCCTGCTAGTGGTTGTCATGGTGATCGACCCCGAGGGACTCATCCCAAAACCAAAAGTTCTGCTTGTCTGAAATAGAACCTCCGCCTCTCTCCAGGGGGAAGGGGGTTCATTTTGCACATGGGGAGGCAGGGAGAGAGTGAGGGGGAGAGAG
>NW_023339718.1:339455-383842 GCF_004916995.1 Morone saxatilis
AAAGAGAGAGAGAGAGAGCAGGAGAGAATGAGGCAGTGTGCATCCATTCCAACTGGGTCACATCACGGGAGCATTGCGTAAGCGTAAACACTGCTGCCCCTGTGCTATGCCCTTAGCACACACACACACACACTCACACACTCACACACACATGCACACACACAAACACAAACACATACACACTGTGTCTTTCCAGAGCTTACTACTGTCTGGGAATCAGCCGTTTATTACGACAGTCTGTAGTGTTTTTCAGATCCTGCATGGCACCAAGCTGTGGTCCATCTCTTTTCTCTTGTGCTCTTTTCTCTCCGCGGATTTGCAATAAGTACATCGTGACAGTGGAGTGAACCCTCCTCTCTGTTTGCTGCCAGACTGGACAGCAGCATGACGTAGCACTTCTTCCCTGCTGCATATCCAAACACACATGCACACACAAACACACACACAGTTTTATGTGAAGAACACTGTATGTTCCTACAGCCATCATGACCTCTAAAGCAGGACTGTAAATCTACATTCCCGTGATCATCAGCAGTTCATATCACTCGTGAAGGGTTGGTTCATACAGTGTGAGGCCATCAGGGGATTTTAACTGTTCATCAAACTCTCATATGTATCAGTTACTCTGACAGGTCATCATTTACACTTCTACACAGCATTCATCCCACAGTGCAATATCACAAACATTTCCTCTTGGTGGTGGAGCAGCTGCACAGTAGCCATGCTACTGCCTACGTACGTATACATGCCTGTACAGGAAGGCTTCTAATGTGGCCACATCTTCCCACAGTACAGTCCACCCTCCCTGTGCATGCTGGGTGTGTTGTTTACAGGCCCTCAGTAGCGCTCGCCTGTTCCCAACATGCTCCGCTCTACACGTTTGGATATCTTAACACCTTTGTAAATAAACACCAATGCAAATGCGGCTCATATTTGCGAGAGTTGTTTGCGCAGTGCGCTGTGTGTGCAGGGTGTGATTGTCTATAAAAGGAACAGCCGAAGCCAGTTGTTTAAAATCCTAGTTGGACGGTTTCAAATCCCCCCCTTGCACTGAGAGAGGAAAATAGAGGGAGGGAGTGCGGATGTGTGTGTTTATATACGTGTGTGTATGTGTAGGCCTATGTCAGTCTGTCTGCATGTCAGGAGAGCCTTTCCAATCAGGGATGGGATGGGAGAGACACTGAAAGACAGACAGCCTTCAGACAGACAGACTGGGTAAGCAGAGGGAAAGAGCAGAGTGGAGGAGAAAGAGAGAGGAGAGAGAGAGAGAGACAGAGAGAGAGAGAGAGAGAGACGGAGAGGGTGGAGCTATTCCGACAGGGGCGTGGCCACGCAGCTGTCACTCACTGGCGGTTGCCATAGCGAGCGGGCGGTCCCGAACAGCGGGGCATCCAATGGGAGACGACGCTGCTTGTGTCACCATGGTGACGGGGCTGTGCCCAGGGAGGTTGTGATGGGTTGACAGGTGCGTGACAATCGGAGCTCTCTGCAAGCATGTACGCCAAAGGCAAGAGTAGCAACGTGCCGTCCGACAGCCAAGCCAGAGAAAAGTAAGTTTTATTTATGGGGGAGGAAACCGCGGCTGCGAGGGAAGTTGATGAGCGGCCGGGGGCAGTCACACACGGAGCTGCGGGAGGGGAGGGCACACGGCGCTACACTCAGCGGCATGGGGCTCTCTGCTCAGCGCTCTGCAAAGGCTTGGAAAGTTGACTGCTTCATTTATTAGAAGAAAGATAGACATTTTGTCGGAGGGTTTTTTTAATTTATTTTTTTTACTGTAATTAGACAAAGTAGGTTCGAATTGAACCCGCAGTTTCTGCTTCGCTGCTTCATTTCAGGTTCTAGACGTTTTTATTCTGAAATCCAGCAAACATTTCTGCGCTTGTTGTCTATTTCGTTTCATTCCGAGCTGTTATTTTTTTTTTTATTTAACGTTCACTCGCAGTTTTACATGACGCTCATGTGTGTTTCTACACGTGTATTTAACTGTTCCGACTGAGTGGAAATGAAGCAGTTTTTTTTGTAAACATGCGGAGCGAAACTCGACCGTCCGTCGGCGGTGGAAGCGGCAACAAAAGTCCGCGCATTTGGCCGCTCACAAGCCGCTGTGTGTGTGTGTGTGTGTTTTAAAGGTGTCGCTTTTCAAAGAGGCTGTCTTGCTCCTTGGGTCCAGTCACCGCCACTGCTACAGATAGATGAGATTTGTGACAGCAGACGGTCGTGTTGTCTTGGCGAGACGCTGACAGTCGGCTTTTAGTAAAACAGTTTGTCATGTATGAGAGGGTGCACGGCAGTTTCTGTTTACATATCCGCGTTTTTAATAGAAATGCTTGTCATGGCTGCTGCTTGACAGAGTTCACAGAGGATAGTTTGACCCAAGAATTGGAACTAATTAGGCTTTTTCCTTATCAAACTAAAAGCTTTTACATTGTAAAGTTAAGGCAGTTTTGGAGGTGAAGAGGTCAGTGACAATTAAGTGGAGTGGATACTGTCCCATCCACTCAGGTTGACTACCTAAAGTTATAAAAATGTACAATCCATGTGTGCAGTTATCATCTGTTTGTGCTACTTTGCAACATCTTATGTGCTGTAAATGCATGAGATTTAAAAACCAAAGCTAAATTCAGATGTTCCTAAACTAGAGGCACAGAGATGATCCTGTTTAAGCCCCCTTGGCGTTCAACCTTGGTACTTTCTGGGTGCTGAGAGTCAGATGGTCGGTGGGCAGAGATCAGCGCCCGCTGGGAAGGAGAAGCATGTCTTTATTGATAATGTTCCTTTGCCTGTGAACAGACAAAAACATGTAGGGCCAGTTTGCCTCTCTGCAGCTGATGAGGGGTTTAGAGATGGAGAGAGTTATTGTATGACACAACAAAGAAAATCATACAGAGCCATTACATGTCAGCTATATTTTTTCAGCTGTTTCCAGTCCTTTAAGGGTATTTGTCCTGCGGTATGTTCATAAAAGACTAGATTAATCATTTCACTTCTTCTCCCTTCTGCTGCTCCTACTTTATTGTGTCTTTTGAATCCAGTTCACTCATGTTTGTCAACAGCGTGATAGAGTGTTCAGCTCCATCCCTTGGGCCCAATTCTTTATCCCCAATCGATATGAAAAGGATAGGACTGAACAGAGTGGCTCTATCGCTGACTTATTGCATGCACTGACGGAGGCAGAGATGAGAAGCTTCCTCCAGGCCTGGAAGAGACTCTATGTGAAGCACGTGTGTGAAGTGTGTGTCAGCATGTATGTGACAAGCTTTTCTGTTGGTAGAAGTGTTTTTGCATTTTCAGGCATGCTGTGTTAACATGGCATATAAGTGGATTATGCCGGCTGTCTTTAAAGGAAACGTCTACCTAAACATTGTTACTTTCTTGTGTTATTTAGCACAGGTCAACATTTCAGCCATTCATAAAGCATGTTTATTTATTGTAAATGAACCATATTTTTTGATCAAATTAACAGCTAACCACGTAGATGCCATTTTCTGTTCAGTAGTGGATGTTTGTACATGATCTCATGTATAGGTCCTTGTGTGCTGATTTAGATTGAGGTGTTTTATGAATTTAAAACAGCTCCTTCTTACTTTTACATCATAATGTTTGGCGTCACATTTAATGTAGAAATCCATGTTGTGGCAGATGATTTCTTTGTTTACATTTCGAGGCAGGAGTGGTGTTCCATTGGGTATTAATGCCAAGGCCACAGACAAAAGAAAGGACTGGGTGACAAGAAAACACCAGATCAAAACACAGTGAAAGGCAAATATCAGGCGAGGCAGAGTTTCATTTGACTCTTAACAAGCATCCTTGTTTATCAGTGGTGTGTATCAGAGAAGCAGAGCAGGCCCAGCGCTGCCGAGTCTTCAGTTGTTTCTCATTTCTGCAGCGCAGCGGGGGATCAGAGAGTGGGAGAGACTGAGGGCAACAACAGATTGAGGGAAAGAAGGAGGAGGGGAAGAAACAGGACTGAGGGAATTTGCTGGATCATTAGTTTACAGTGTTGTAGTATTGACCTCAGAAAGGACCCCTGCAGACACGGGCCTCTGGCGTCTTGCCCATGTAGATGTAGAGGAGCTCTAAATGCAACTGACCTCTATGCATCGCCGTTCACTGGTGTGTGTGTGTGTGTGTCTGTGCGCAATAGTGTGGTGTAACCTTGCTACAAATGCATTTTGGGAACTTCGCTGCCTCGCCAGTGTTGCAGATTTCCAAACTTTCATCTGGTGGTGTTGCACTTAGAGATAAAAAGTAGTGTGATAAAAGTCTTGCATCAGGAAAATCACAAAATGTAGCATTTATTTTAAAGATTCTACATTAAATGCAGAATAAAGATATAGGTTTATAGTATGAAGTGAACCAAACAAAGTACCACTAACGGTGCTCCAGTCAGGGTTTTTGAGGCCGATCATCGATCACTAGAAGCAGTATCGGTCACTGGGTCTATTTCAAGCATTATGTTTATAGTGTATTCACAGACGCACTCTCTGCTCCTCTCTCCGTATACAGGCTGTATGTGTCTGCTCTGTTCACGTTGTTGGTCAGCAGTAAGTTTTATAAAGTCACCCAAGAAACACAACTCAGGTTTTGAATGTTTTCACCTGCGATTTCGTTGTGAGCGGCACATTAACGAGGAGGCTCGTTAATAACGTCACCTTTCAAAAACTAAACTGTTGCTTTACCTGCTCTGTGCTTGTAAAACATACTCCATATAGTGTTTCTCTCTGTTTCTCTGCAAAAGACTAAAACAAGTCCCCGATTGTTAATATACCGGGCAGCCAGCCCAAGTAGATCTAGTCTCAAAGACTGAGTAATCTTCCTGTGGAATAAAATTAACGTGTCTGCCGATTGGCTCTTCTGATCGCCGATCGAACTAATTTGAGCGAATATCGGCCATTACGATGGGTGACCGATCAGTCGGAGCAACCTTAATTACCACCTGTTGTTTTGCACGTCAGTTAACCTCTTTTGTTCTTGATGTGAAAAACTTTCAGACATTTATGGTGTTCTGAATAATGACTTATTTTAACATGACTCAAAATGATATTGTAATTAACACGTAGGATTATTAAAAAACATGCTTAAAATTTTGTCCACCAGTTTTGTTTTTTTTTTCAGGTCCAGTGTGAAGGATTTTGTGGCATTTAAGATGTAGCTGCCGATCGCAACTCTGTCCCTTACCTTCCCTTTCCCAGCATTAAGGAGAAACTATGGTTGCTCAAAACATGCTAAAAACAAAAACACCCATATCTAGAGCCAACGTTTGGTTTGTCCCTTCTGGGCTACTGTAGAAACATGCCAGTTCAACATGGTGGACTTCTTGTATCCTTTGCTGCATGAACTGTGGTAGCTGACTCCACAGAATATTAGACATATATTTCAAGAAGTCCACTGAAGATGTGGCTAAAGCTGTTATGACTTATTCATTTCCTTAATCTGTACCCTTTACAGAAGAGGATATGCAGATAAAGAGAAACATGACAAAGAAACAGATTCAATTCAGTTCAATTCCATTTTATTTATATAACACCAAATCATAACAGAAGTTATCTCGGGACAGTTTTCAAATAGAGCAGGTTTAGACTGTACTCTTTAAAGAATTAATGAATAGATATTTTAAAGGATCAGTCGACCCAAATCATAAATAAGAACATAGTCTCATTCAGTTTGGATGTGCAACATGGTGGTGAAATATCAGCTTCCAAAAAGTTCAGTTCAATAAAGGTGAATGGAATTTTGTTTGTGTTGTTCAAAGCTCTAAAAAATGACATTTGAAAACTCAATAGAAACATGTCAGAATGTGTCTTTGCAGAAACAATGTCCCTGACCTAGCCATCAATACTTTTCATTAGGACCATTTCTTAAGTAGACGGTAGTTCCAGTCAGAAATTGTGGGCAGCTGGTCTATTCACAAATCCGGGGAAGAACCGGAAGTAAATAAGTCACCATTACTGCGGTGACATTGCCCTACAGTATATGCACATTTGAATGCAAGCTGTCCAAAGAAGTGTACAACGTTCTACTTTTGTCTTTACTTTCTATGTAACGTTGCATTAAAAACTGAATGTGGAACACACAAGCCTTTACCTCATGAAGAATGCCCTGTCTGAGGCTGTACACGTTACATCAATTCAGAGGACCAAGATGCATGCCAGGCGATTAATTAATGAATCTTGAATAACTATGTAAAAAAGTAACCCGTGTTTTTACTAATATAAAAGCTAGCCAGTACCGTATTACACAGTACATCACTTGAAATGCGGCAGATGGTCGCTCCTTTTTTTCTGGCTATTGTCGTAACAAATGTCTCACTAATATGTAAAATTTGAATAATGTTAAGATTGCCATCCATATGAGTCACCTTGATCGGTGGGGGCCACTGCCTACGGCAGTCACTACGACTTGCCACCGCAGCAGTAGCGGCTCTGCTTGATGGCCGAACACACAAATCGATGTGTGGATTCGTGTTCAGATTATGCTGAGTAACAGGGACACCTGCAAATAAAACCCAAATCATCTGCATGGCTGCATACCACAAGTGGGAAGTGTTTGAACTGATCCTTAGAGGTTTAAGACATGTGAATGGCAGTGGCTTCAACTCAAAATCAGGAATATGTCCTTAATATTTCATAGCATCATACTGAGTGTAAATAAAATCTTGATGCGTAAATGTTTTGAATATGTCTTCCTTATACTCAACATCTGTGTGTGTGTGTGTGTGTGTGTGTGTGTCAGGATGAGAGGCAATATGAAAGCAGTCTTTACACCTATGTGCCTGTATGAACACTCTCTCTGGGTCTCAGACAGCAACACCGTTCAGCTATCTTTTCTCTCTCTCTCTCTCTCTGGCTGTACCTGTGTAACGGTCTGCACTTGATTTTGATTCGGAGTGACAGTACACGACCACTGACTGTGTACTGCAGTTGTTCAACGAGTGTATGTTTCAGTCACTGGCAGCTAGAGGACACATTCCACATAGTTCTGGGATTGTGGTTCTGAGTGAGTTGCATTGCAGCACATAGTACACATTCCTCTTTTCCCATTTCTGTGTGTGTAATGAATCACGGAACAAACACTGCTTAAAAGACACACACATGCTTACAAGTCTTCTCACTTCTCTCTATTTCTCTTGGTCTCACAGGCATACAGCACATGTCTGGTTTTGTGTACCTGGGTTTTATTTGTTTTTTACTCAGATTAATACGCTCAAACTGTAAACTCACAGTTGTCAAAAGTCCAACTATCATAAGTGCCATTGTTGTTCAGTCTGGAGTTCGGCTGCCAACCATAAATCTGGTGCAGACTTAAGCATTTCTGGTGCTGTAAGGATCATCATTCTGCACGCACACACACACACACACACAGCTACTTCTGAACCGAGACACCTCAGAATCCTGCCAGGAGGCTGCCAATGCAGCATTGCGCAGACTGAGGCAAAGCAGTGCATGCTGGGAGTGTTTATCCGACAGAAGCAATTCAGGCTGCCACTCTGGCTCTGACAGTGAGTCGCATTACAGGAGAACTACAATAAAAATAGAGCAGTATCCCCCCACACACACACACACACACACATACTGTATGCTCACAATGACTTACATCGACTGTGCAGGGAATCTGATTTTGTTCGTGCCTGCTGCCACCTGATGAATGTAATTGATGAGTTTTTTTGTTTGTTTACTTCAGGTATGTGTCCTTGAGAAATAACAAGAGATGACCTCATTAGAGGAAAGAGAGAGGGCGATCATTTGTCGAGTATGAACAAAAGAATGTGGCCCGAGGATAAACATATGTTGCTGGTCAACTCGGCCGGTGAAACGAGCATCGAGCTTCGAATTGTGGGAAACTAATTTAAAAACTCAGTAAGGAGGTTAAAAAGCAAAAAAAGAAGGACTGAATGAAAGAAAGATCAAAAGGGAGAGAGAGAGAGAGATTTTGTGTCCAGGTCAGACGAGGTCAGGTGATATCCTGCAGGACCTCATGGTCTAATGCCCCATAATGGCTGTGTGTCGGAACCTCTGCACTCTACACGGATCTCACGCTCTCTGTGGATCACTTACACTGGTAAGTGGCCACACCTGGTTCTGTTGGCTTAAGTCCAGTGATGGAGTAAAAAGCCCCAGTGACAACCCCCTCACTTCAAACATAAGAGGGGCCTCAGCTTCAGCTAAACTCCGCTCCTCCCTGTTTAAGTTCGACAGAGAACAACGTAAAAGTGTGTGATAATGTCTGTGTATCTGTATCCGCTCTTTCATGCTTTGGGTCAATAGAGAGCAGACTGTGTGTGTAAATCAGTAAGCCCATCTGAGCTGTCTGCTTACAGCACTTTCCCCATATGTTTCATTCCTCAAAATCAACCTCCATCTGTCTGTCATGCTGCCTGTGTGAATGTGAACTACCACATCCAGTGATCATTACACAGCTAATAGCCTCTCCAGCTCTCATGGGATGCTTGTGAACAACTGCGAGAACACAGAGAACTGTCACCGCTTCTCTACTGTTGTCTTTCATCGACACTGACGGTCAGTGAAAGAGTTTAACTTAAAACTGCTGCCAACGTGTTTAATCCTTACAGCAGTTTAGATTAGCATCAATCTGGGATGACAAGAAAACCAGAGAAGTAATGGAGCTCTGATATGTTATCTTTTTTTCTGGGTGTATAGTGCTGTCTTCAAACGAAAGTGATGATGACAGTTTGACAAGGCCCTGATAGAAAACACTTTTTAACCTGCTGAACACATAGAGGCTGTTAAAAGTCCTCTTTTATCTGCTGGCATCCCTCCTAGTCTCTCTCTTATCCCCGCTGCCAGAGATGTTACTTGCCACAGAACTGCTATCAAAGCAGCGGCCTCTTATTGAGCTGTGTCAGGCGGGGGGGGGCAAGACAGCCTCTGATCGACGCAGGCAGAAAAAGGAGTGACGTGTCAATCAACAGAGAGGACCCTGTAGAAGGCACCCTCACAGGACGCCTTGGGGTCCTTGGGAAGGATCGAAGTGACAAAAGGCCTCCGTCGGCATCAGATAGCATGTGGGAAAGAAGGGGAAGAAGGGAGGAGGGGGCAAAGCATCCTGAAAGTCTTTTATCACTCCCTTCAAAAGACAGAGGGTTCGGATGAGTGAGTTTATCACCCGGTGCTGGTCCCTTAGGACCCCATGGGTGTCCCTGAATGCTTCTGTTTTAATTAGAAACACACCATCACATCATATCTTTCTCTTGCCTTCTCGTCTCCTCTCTTCAAGGAACCCTCTCCTCTCTGCAATAGTTACAGTGATTCAGGTTGATGACATTTGCGGGAGTGGGGGATTCAGATCAGTGCACTGTAGATGAGCGTGAGACATGAAGGGGGGGGATTTCATAGTATACTTTGTGGACCATTATTAGGAAGTACTGCAATCCATGCTGTCAGGGTTTGTTCATGTTGTTCGTGGTAGCGCTTGTGGTTTTGTCAGGAAGTTTTTTTTGTTGCCCCTGGTGACACCAAATATGCACAGCTTTGCTCCAAACCACAGCACGGTAGGGACGCTCCCTCAAAGCGCTTCCTGTAACCTGAGAGCTCCAGCCAAAAGTAAATGATGTTGGTGGAAACAACACTCACTGTCTATAGGCTCAGTTGACAAAATCCCAAAGCCTGCTCACTGCTCTTATTTTTCTGATTTGCAGTCCGACATTTTTGTTTGTCAGAAACAAATGATTTACCTTTACCTGTCCAGTAATGTATAATAGTATGATGTATAATCTTTTCACCTGTTTTTATCAACAGAACTCAGCTGTGTCACGCTCACTTTTACTGTGTGACAACTGCTCTCGTGCTCACTAGTGCGGTTTAACTTGCATTTCCATTGTAAAAGCTGTAGTGTAAGTGCGGATGCTGCTGTGCCTCCCTGCCTGCCGAGTATAGTGGAGGTTTGTTGGAGGCCTCTCTGCTGATATTCCTCCATCATTGATATGCAAGCTGCATCGCACAGGAGCTAGCGCAAGGTTAAGCATGCGTGACGGCCAGGCTTAGGAACTGCTTCAGACTCTCTTGCTCTCTCTGTATCTCTCTCTCTCATGCGCACACAAACACATATTCCCTTACTGTGCCTTCTGTCTGCATAGCCCTCAGTTCTTCTACGTCTTGGCCTCAATTGTCCCTTGTGTGTCTTGTGAAGTTAAACCACAGAGTTCTTCGCTTTACTGTAATTCTTCAGAAATGTACAGTCCTTACATGACCACATACAGTACAGGCCATCCATCCACTGATCCCTATAAAGTCCTCCATGACATTTTCTCCCCTCTGAATGCCAGGCAGTATATCCTCTCGCTTAGGATTTAAATCTCTGACATTGAGTTCTTGCCTTTTTAAGGTCCACTAAATTCCATTTCCCATTCTCAATGAATGACACAAGGTGTAGAGCAGGGCAACAGGGAATAAGTACAACCAGTACATGTTTTTGGCTGTTTGTTTTTTTCTTGGCGGTACTGTTCTTTTACATACATCTCATACATTTTTACTGCTAATTTGCTAATTTATGCAACCTCATGTTGTAGCAAGATGTATTTCTCTGAATGGTTAGTCATTTATTTATACTTCCTCCAGAGCCTCTGTGCAGGCCTTAATAGCCTCACATTCTTCCCTAAATTGCTGTAGATTGCCTTCATCTGTATCAGTTTTTTAAAAATCTCATCTTGAAGCTTTGTTGTTCAAAAGAATAGAGGCTTATTAGATCCCTTTGAAAGGAATTCTAATCCTATAAGATTAGAGCAGTGCCGTCTTACCAGTCGTCTCCTTCTTGGTCTGGTTTGTTTGATTGTGGAATGTTTCATTGTGTGAGCTGAACAATGACGGTGTGTCGCTGGACGCTATGAGGAGCGGGCGTGAGAGGAGAGTGACACTCCTGCATACTACTGTACGACAGGGAGATGTTGTCCAAGCTCAGTTAGAGGATGGCAACTAAGAAACACCTCAGCCCCACTGTGTGTGTGTGTGTGTGCGTGTGTGTGTGTGTGTGTGTGTATAAAAGAGAGAAACATGGTCATAAAGTGAAAGAATATGCCCAAAGTAACATGATCGAGTGTAAGATACTGTAGTTTGTCCAACAAAATCTTATATACTTTTCCTTATCATACATAAAATACTATGACTACCTATGTACTATACTATGACCACACTGCAAAACAATAATTATTTTCCTTTATTTCCATGTTTTATGTTTCATCAAGTGGTGAGGATGCTGACTTTTTGCTTGGGACGTTCAGTCATATGTAGCCAGTTGCATATTTAGGACTTATTTTACATGGTTTTCATTTTAGTATGAGTGAGGCAGAGACGTTTTAACTCCTCTTAGGTTAATTGGCTAGCTAGCTACCACTGATAAAAATCTGCCAGAGAGCAGACACCGACTGGAAATGAAAAGCCTGTTTTTGTTTGAAATAAGACAAGAACTCATTGTTTCGACAATTACTAAGGAATGTCAGGGGTAAATCTGCCACCGCTATCATTGTAGACTCTACATAACGGAAACTTTGACAGGCATGGCAACAACAGTAAACGGTCAATAGTGTGTCTATTTTATTATCAAGTCGTCAATTGACAATTAATCAGCAACTATTTTGATCATCGCTAAGTTACTATTTATCGATCCAAAATGCCAAACTTTGGCTCGTTCAAGCCTGTCGAATGTGAATATTTGCTGCATTTCTCTATCATAGTAAACTGAATATCTGTGGGTTTTGGACTGAAAACAAGCAATTTGAGGACATTACTTTCAGCTCTTGGAATATTTTCAGATTTTAAGCAATTAGGTAGTTAGTTGCAGCCTAATTCAGTTGTTTGGTGTAATACTGAGAAATACTTCTAATATTTAATTAATTTTGTTGTCTTCCAACACCAGTGTTTTGGTCGTTTTGTAGACAGAGCTGGGATTTTTTTTTTAAATACTCAGTATCTACACTCACAATCCATTAAACTCCCCTCTTCCTGTGAATCTCTAAAAATAGACTTTAAAAGAATACAGTAATTAACCTCGTATGATCACTAAGTGTTGTCATCAAATTCTAAGTTCTCTCTGTAAACAGCAGTTTAATATTCTGGGCTTTATGGCTGTGTTGCATTCAAGATTTACTGTAATAGCTTGTAGAGAAAGTTGAACAAGGAAAACACTCCTAAAAATCATTGGTGTTCTTTCAGCTGTGAAATTAAACAAACTCCCCACGAGAGGTGACTCAATCTAAACAAATCAAAGCCAATGAAATGGAACTCAAATTAAGAAAGTGATGGATTTGCCTCAGCTTTTATTTGATTTATCCACTTTACATGTTCTGAAAACAAATTTCAATTGTATAAAAATCTTACTGGCTGAAACCTATATGTAAGTGACAGAATTGTATATAAAGGACACAACTGGATTTTTTGCTCAATTAGTCTGTTAGTAAACAGCAAGCTACCCATCATGCTCTCTCACCATCTCTCTGTTTCTCCCTCTCTCTGATAAGCTGGCATTTCCTGTTATCTCAGCCCTGGGCATTGTTGTCTGCTCTGTGAGACAGTAGAGTCTCTGCACTGCTGACAGAACAAGAACTGTTTCACTTTGTCTGATTGTGCCTGTATCAGGCTTCCTTTTTATTGTATTGTGTCTGTTCAAGTCTTAATTGCAGCTGCACTAATTTGCTATTTTCAAGATGCAAGTGGGGGAGTGTATCCTGCCAGAGCTGCCACCAGTCAGTCAGCATAGTCTGGTACTCACCACCCACTGAACTCACAGTCAGTATTTTCACTCATACACAAAGCAAAATGATGAATTTATTCATATTCAATAATAGAATATAATTTTGTTTGACTACAGCTATTCCAGTGACATAAAGCAGGAATCTAAACATAAACTATGTTACTAAATGTTGAAAATCACTGATAAACTGATAAAAATAATTGTTAGTTTCAGCATTAAAATAGCAGATTAGTAAGTACGTGTAGTGAAGTCATACCAATACCTCCTTTTTCTCACAATACTGACTTCAGCGCCTAAACGCGGGACTGATCCAATACAAGCTGTCAGCAAAGTAATTGTTTTATATTTAATGTAACATGAGGCAGTAACTACACATCAGTTCTTTATAGTAGGTCCAGGGGAAGAACTTTTAAATATGAAGTTTCATAAGTTTGTTTCAGTTTTATAACGACAGTAAGAAATGTTATCCATTGTGGCTTGGCCTGAGAGACAGCAGTGTGAGCTCAGTATCAACGCCGATTATAACCCAGTGTATCCGACTGATGCATGCCAATAACTGTCATGACAGTAACCATGTGACACTGAAATTCTCTGCTAATTTAAAATGTCTCTGGATTATAGCATTTCATCTATGTGGTGCTATTGATTTTAATTTTCATTTCAAGTTGGGTAACATGTTTTTAAACTGCCTCCACAAATATGTTTCAACAGTTAAGCTCAATTAGAGAATGTGATTTGCAGCTTACATTTAGTTTACTTTCTGTTCTTCCTCTGAGACTTTGTGTTCTGTCTGCTACTTGCCATCTCTAAAATAATTGATGATAACCAGGGCTGGGTGTAGTCTTTTGGAGATACATTCTGTGCTGTCTTCACAACACAGGGCGTAGGGTTGCAACTACAGTTGGACTTGTGGTCATGGCATCTTGATAAGTTGGCTGTTATCAGTCTCTGTCCTGTTCACCATGTAGCTTGGGTTACTTACTTTGTTCTTCTTGTGTACATTATTCTCCTCTCTTATAAAGGATTTTAAAAAAAAGCATATTCAGAGACACTTAGCCCATTGTAGTGCATTGTAGATGATTGTAAATCTTGAAAAGAAAAGAATATCTCCGTCGCATTTGGGCTCTGCTGGGTTATTGCTATTATTAAACTAACTAATTTAATAAAATTCCAGAGAATGAGTGACCAAAAAATACAACTCTAAAAAATCCACAAATGTTAATATAATTAAACAAAAACTGAGCATTCATTTGCATCTGTTAAACAATGTGTAACGCAAAACATTACAATCTATGTTCCTTTTTTATTATTTATTTTCACCTTGCATTGGACTGTCCCAAGCTCAGGGGAGGAGAGGATTCTGGGATCTCTAGTTAATGAAAGGTAAACACAAGGTCTACACTGAGGTGAGCCAAAGCACGCAGGGGTCTTCCTCTCCATCAGGATATGAGCTTCATTCTTTTGACTTACTACGCATGACATTTCACCTCTCTATTGGCAAATTCCTCTCTTTGCAGGAGGAAAAATTTCCCTGAAAGCTACTTAACTGTTTACAGCTACATACAGCGATGAAACATTTCCTTTTAATGTATTTATCAGCTGATTGCAGGACATACAGCACGTTGCTGCATGTCAACATCACTATCCCTCAAGTGCAGTTAGCTCATGTGACAGCATTTATCCCCCACCTGCGTGATGCCATTGACATTTTATTTGTGTAGCTGGTCAACCTCTCACACAGTTCTGAAGTCAGCCAACTCCATTCATCCTCACTGTTCTCAGCCAGCGCAGGCTACACCGATCTTTGCCAAGCCGGTGTTAGAGCATTCAGGCCTGTCACCCAGCCAATGCTCCACTAAGGGCTTTACTATGTGTTGTGGAAGTGAGAGGGATAAAGGCTACGACAAACATTTGCTCAGCAAAGCAGCGCGTGAGACTATCTCAGCAGAGACATGAACAGATAAAGCACAGTTTATTTGACTATGAGTGTCTCTCCTCAGGCTGTTTCCATGACGGATTATGACGCGTGTTTTGTTAATCTTCAAATCTGTAGTGAACTTTTCACTACTCCTCCCAGTTCTCGACTATGCACCAAACCTGTAGCTGAAGTCTACGCAGCAGCCGGTCAGAGAGAATATACTTTGAATATCTCAATACAAGTGCTCTGCCTTTAGCAGGAGCCATTAGAGAGACCCCAAGGGATGCCGTGGAAGGGTAATGGAGAATATAGATTTAACTTGTGACCATCAGCAAAAATACCAATTAGAAATGCATCAGCGAGCAGCCAGCGATAGAGCCACAGCACACTGCCAGTTGGGGATTAATTGAAGGCATGTATTTGACTGAGATCTTGCCAGAAGTTGAAGGAGTCTAATGGAAGTCTTGTCACACTTAAATAATACATCATCTTAATGTTGATGGTTGTTTTCTTCTACATAATGATACAAACTTTATCTACATGCAGGTTTTGATGTTATTTAATGCACTTGCAGTAGTTGCATTATGCAAGAAAAGCTGTATTAGGTAAATAACAACATAAAACATCTCAAAGGTTAGCGACCAACTAGTTTTTGTCTTTATAAATTAAAAAGGCAGATATTGTCTCGTTCAAAGCCTCCTATTCTCCTATTGTTTGCACGACGGGTTCACTTCTACTTGTGAAAATCCAGTGTTAAAGGGATGCGTCAGCCTAATATCAGCTCAATCTCTCTCAGAGATCCTCCCTGACAAAGGTGTGTGACAGCAGCAGGCGTGTTCATAATATTGTCCTTTCCAGTTTTGCTCACAGGCTGCAGCATCACTCCTATTCTGCGCTGTCCTGACCTCCCCTCGCTGCGCTTCCCAGCTCCTTTCATTAATCATTTACTCTCTCCCTGCTCTGTCTCTCTTTCTCTTTCTGTCTCCCCCTGTTCTCTCTGCTTGCTCTTTCTCTTCCTTTCTACCCTCTGGTCCTCTTGTTGCTGCTAATCTTTATCTCTTTATCTTTCTCTCCATCGCTACATCTTCATCCCTCTGTTGACTGGTAAATTACCTATCTTTGTCCTTCCCTCGATACTATCAGCGTGTATCACCACCTTTGCATTCCATAATCTTCATCTTTTCTAGCTTTTTCTTGTCTCATCTTTCAAACTGTAAGATTTTTACTGTACTTATCCTTGTTTGTGTGTGTATTGTCTGTTTGCAGAAGAGTTAAAAGAATGGCTCAAACAAAGCATCTACAGTGCAGCTAACAGCGCTTTCAAACAATTAATCCACCCGCACCTATAGCTGTGCAACTCCCCTGCACCAATTCATTAAAACTATACTTTTGCTTAATGAAAGTGCATAAGGGATTGGTCCACTGGAACCCGATTTTCCACATAAAAAGATTTGACCGTGATCCCGTCGCTGTACCTTTCCCCGACAAGGTTTGTGCATAAATAGCCCTGTTTTGAAGATGCTCTTCACTGTATAAAGGCTCCATAATCCCCATGGTTGTTTAGGCTGTTTTTTCCTCTGTTGTTTTCCTGAAGCCCTGCGTATAAGATGAATTATTCAGCATTGTAATGGGTCTATATTTGTCGTTGTTTATCTTGCCTCAGTGCCCCCGCCACCCTCATCGATGCCCTACCACCATCTCTCTCCCAGCTTTCACTTGTCTGTCTGTCTGGCAAGCATAGCCCAGTCTACCCGCAGAGGATGCTCCACTTTAATGAATGAAGTGAAGTCATTTAGCAAGGCTCTTAATGGCACGTAAAGCCCCGCTGCTAGGCTTGATTAATCAGGGAAAGTGTTTGGCTGTCACACACAGGGCTGTCCTCAGCAGGGGCAGCAGCTTGATGGCTGCGCTCTCTTTGGCGGGGTCCCTCTCTCTCTTCTCGCCAGAGTTGTCTGGAGCCCGAGCTGCCAGCGTTCTCCTCATCCACAGGTGGCGTCTGTTTGATGGTGGGGCTTTTAGAGGCTTGATTGCAGAGAGAGCCCGCTTGGCTTTGCTGTAGACTGGGCATGATGATGATGATAATGTTGATGATCCTACCTCTGAGTCAAAGACAGGTGTCTGTGATTTGTGTTGCTCTTATGGCCTGTGTGATATCATGAGAGGACGGTGCTGTCAGTGGGCAAGGACACAAACAAAAAAGAGTAAACAGCTTTTAAACAACAGGTCGTTACCACTGCCTCATGCAAGACAGCCAGACTCATCATATGATTACTATAAAGGGGGTGGGCAAAATACCAGAAACACCAGAATGCACTTTCATAGCCCTGCGGTGAACTGTATGTTCGAGCTTATTGCAGATATTGTATAATGGTGAATGTTTAGTCAATAAATAACAAGCATTTGAAGTCCTAAATGCCAAACTTGGTTTTAGGTAATTTAGAACTATTACATAGTTTGTCCAATGTTCTTATACTAAAATATCCAGTTGGTCGCAGTTCTTTAAACAACATCTAGGTGTATCAAGATTCTCCCTAAATGTAACGCTTTTAAATCTGATAAAGCTGATGCATGCTGCTAGGGGTAGCTGCCTTTGTTGTACCTGCGGTTACTGGTGTCACTGCCTGTATTGCATCAGTCATATATGCTGCAAAATTATGTAACATTGTGACGAAAAAATGTCTCAAAAATCATGATAACATGCAGCCAAACAAGCTGCATTGGCAAAGAGGCACAAGTAGATCCTCACCAACCCTGAATGAAACCACATGATGGGATATTTGATGAACAACAACACAAAATACGGATACAGCAATGAGGCTGTAACTAAACTTTGTGAGCTTTACCAAACTGCACCGTACTGCGGGTCTAATTTATCGTAAGGTGTTACTGTTATTTTCACTGGAAATTTAAATTAGTCACTTTATCTCTCCTTATTGCTTTATTATTCTGTAAGTGCTTCAAAGAAACTATACCTCTCAGTAGATACTTCACGGTGTCACTTTTACTAACATTATTCTTTACTTTGAACACACAGAAGAGATTTAAGGCCGCAATTTAGTCTTTCGTAGTAGGTAAGCATGTCCAGGAGATAATTACAGTATTTCAACTTCCTGACTGTGACTTAGTTCAATCTAGGATTACTTTTCCATTGTTATTTCCTCTCACACAGAACCTTTTTAAAATTCATTTATAAAAAATATAATGAAATTCAGTGCATACTCCAAGGCATGGTATGCTATCTTCCATTCTGTCCTTTCTGTATGTTGTGTTTTCAGCACAGCGTGTAGTCATTTGCTTTTTCTCTTAGAGAGTGGTAGGAATCAGGTCTAGTTTAGCCTGGCTGTTTTCATTGCAGGGTTTTGTGTTAATTTGCAGAAGGAGGTCACAGCAGGGTGCTCAGCTAACTGAGACAACGCTCAGTGAGGATCCTCAACATTAGAATATGAAAGTTTACAGATCTCACGAGTATTCATCTTGGGGCTCATCCGCTCGCACCCATCACCTCCATCCTCCCCGTCTGCCTTTTTTTTCCTGTCTCTCTAATCCCCCTTCTTCACTCTCTTCTCTTCACCAGAACCTTTCATCTCTCTCCCTGCTACACTCCTGTCACCCCATCACTCTCTTTCTCTCATTTTCCCTCTTTCTCTCATTTTCCTCCACGGTGGAATTGGAGAGGGGGGGCGTGTTTCACTCTCTGGCTGTTTGTTCTTATTTTTCCATCATTCATTTGTCTAGTTATCGGGAAATCACTTGTCAAATTTTAAACTCTAAAATCTTACACGATCTTTTCAGGAAATCTGTGTTTAACGCACAATACTGAACATCGGTTCAACCTGTTTTTGACCCTATCTTACGAGACATTGCAGGTTAATCCCTGGTTGACACCATCCATAGGCTCTAGTCTGCAAGTAACTACTAGTTATAATTAACCCTGCAAAGAATTTGTTCCTTTCCTTTCTCACTGTTTTTTAGACAACTCAGGTAGTCTGTTACATGAATTTCACTTCATTATCAGTATCATTCAGCAATATTCCTATCCCTAGTACAAATGCCAGTGTGCCAGAGCAACATAGTGTTTGACCCACATTCAGCCGATGTTGTGATGCGCCATTCAGACTGACCGCTAATGCCTGTGTAACAGGGCTGTTCGATATGGTTAAAAAAAAAATCATATTGTGATTGTGATATGATTCCCAGTTAGTGGGAATGCAAATTTTTGCATTACAATTTACACTGTAAAAATGTTTTATTAAAATCCTGATGATGACACATTTCTTGCCGTATGTTCCACAAACTGTTTTCTTGCATCTGGAGAACAACATTTGTTGGCCAGGGCAATTCTGTAGCACTACAGTACAATACAGCTGGTAGTCACAAAGTCATAATTACATAAATGTATATAATATCATAAACTTCACTGCATGTTGGTTAGTGGCAGGTAATTATTCTAAAATTGGACTTAAAGCTACTATAATGAAAAGTTATACGCTGGATATAATGACTCTGTGTAATGTGAAAGAGCTCACTCATAGTGTGCAGAAAATTATCACCCGACACTATCACAGTTTTCTTTGGTTTTTCAGCATGCAACTTGACTGTTTTACCACTCTTATCAGAATAATTTCCAGTTAGTTGTTTTTCAGCAAAAAAAACTCTAAAAACCCAATATTCACTACCTGCCCAGCACCAACGACAGATAGCTGGTGAATTAAGTGGAGCATTTAGCAGTTAAAGAGACAGATGTTTTCCTTCAGGCAGAGAGCTAAACAGAGCTAAAATAAGTTCAATTCATCAAGTGGCCAGGAAAAAGACTTCAAGTCAACACTAATGTGTCTGCTGTATATGTAAATAAGTCACAGTTTGCTTACTAGTTTGCCATATCAACTTTATGTCAATACTGTGTTCACAGCTTGTTGCTACAATATCCAGACATCATGTAATTTTACATCATTAGACAGCATTCTTGTACAGTTTGCACAACAGGTACCAAAAGGGACAAGACATTTTTCTCTGACCACATGGCTCTCTAACTGCTGCTTAAAAGAGACAGTTTGTATTCATCACTTACTGTGGGCAGAGATGATTTACTGCCACTGCCCACACACTTCTTTGGGCAAAGAAGGCAAATTTATACTTACAGGGTGCGAGACACTACTGTCTCTACTATGGTTCTACCATCTAGCAGATGAGACAGAGTATATTTACAGAAAAATACCTCCAGGTGCAGCTCTATGTGCAGCTGCAAAAGGGAAAATGTGACTTGCACCAGACAGTTTTACCAATAATGCAGTATAAAGAAATTCTACAGCTAACACAGTAAGGTATTGCTGGTCTTTTGTATTGGTTTTACATCTGCATCACTAATAGGTATTGTATGTTTACAGGCAAGAATGTATTTAGGATTGTGTAGAAGAGTACTTCTCTTTTCAAATACTTACCTTATTTTAATTAGATTTTCCTGGTCAAATGTGTGTTATTAGGCTATGTCAACATAGTAGCAAGTCTTGTAAATATATCAATTAACATGTCGATTCAGATCAGAAGCATAATCACTTTTCCATTTCATCTTTAACAAGGGTGAAATAATCTGGAGCTAATCTATAACAGGCAAATCCAATCACTGAAGCCATTGTCTGTTGTGATTTGAAGCTCTGCCAGAGCCACCATGGCAGTAAATTGATTAGCAGTGATCTACTGGTCGCTCCTAAATGCTGATCTTGGAAAATCGGTTCGTGTCTTTGCCTTAAGCTGAGGTTGTGGTCAAGCTCCAAGCTACTCTCCTCTCCCTGCTGTCCTCTCTGTACGGCTCGGTAACAAGGCAACACAGAAGCTGGTCACTGTTTTTGCCTGCTGCCTTCATTAAGCTAAGCTCTGACTGTTCAAGCTTGCCGGCTGTCTTGTGCAGATTTACAGGAGCAGCCAGGATGGGGGTCGCTTGCAAATATGAATTTAATTAAAAGGGGAATCGCAGAAGACAAAACCACTTGAGTTTGAAGGAGAAAAGGGTCAGGTGTGGATCTTAAACTTCGCCCCTCTGCCCCACCCTCTCCACTTGTACCCACTCACTGCCACACACAGCGCATACATTTTTACACACGCGCACTCACAGTTTAGCACATAGGAAGAGAAAAGAAAGTGGGAGGCACCTGATCTCTTCAATCATCCTGGTTGCAGTTGTGATTAATGTAAAGTGGTTCTTATTTACAACACAAATTGCCAGGGTAGACAGGTAGGAAATAAAAAATGTCTGGGATGTGTCCGACAGCAAGGGCAAACACCAAAAGAGCTTCAATGTAAAGGGACTAATATGGAGTCAGAAACCATTATAGATGCATTGGCTGCCTCAGTTAGAGCACTTTTACTTCAAATCCTAATGCAGAGATTATTTAAAGTGACAGTTTATTTAATGACAAGAGAGTCTTTGTAATGCTTTCACTTTATTCTATGAAATTTAGAGGATTCTTAACCTTCAACAGTCCCCGTCCTCTAATCCTCAAACCTTATCTCCGCTCAGTATTTTGACTCTGTCAGTCTGTCGAGTTCCACATAGCTGGGTGCTTTTTTTATCAGCAGGAGGCTAGGCTGAACAAGTGGTAACTGAACAATGAGAGAGCGACATGAGGGGGTTTTGTGTTTTCAAAGACTATGACTCCTCCTTTAGGAAATTAGTCGTTTTGAGTTAAAGTTCAGTGAAAATGTCTTCTTCTGCTGTCTTCTGTCTGCTTATCAGCCCTGTTTCAACTCTGCCTTTTGTTGGTGTGTGTGTTAAATAAATAAGAGATAGGAGGGAGAGAGAGAGGAGTGGTTTAAGTGTGATTTATGTGTGTATTTTTGCAAGCGTCAGTGCAGTTAAACCGTTATTAGGGCCTCCTTCATTTTTTTCTTTCATCTTTACTCCAAAACCTGCATTAGCCCGCTTACCTCTGATACCCTCTAATGTTTCTCTTTATTTCATTGAATCACCTTTCCCCCTACTGCTGCCCTCATCCTTCCACCTTTTCTGTGTTTCCTCACTTCCTTCGACCCCTTCTCTGTATCAGGGCCAAAGGTCACATCTTACAGTTCCTGTAAAATCAATCAAAGGTCAAACCTTTCAGTCTGCCTCAATGGCAGCTACTGAGTGAGGCTGTGTGTATGTGTGGTAATAGATAGCTGACTGGTCACAGGCCAATGCATGCTGAGGACAAGCTTTCATTTCTTAATTTAGACAATGTATTCATTCATGCAGTCCATCATCAGTCTTATCCTCATAGCTGTGCATGTATTCATCGCAGATACATGAGATCTTTCAGGACTAATAAATGGTTTTATTCTGATGCTGCTCTCGCTGATGTTAGGGTTCACGAGGGAGAGTGACAGATTTAGACAGGTTGACAGGAAAACAATGTAGAACAGATCAACTGAACAAGTTTGTTCCTAGAAATGTTCAGAGTTGTACAGTGCCTTGAAAAAAATGGGCGCATCTTTTATTCATGTTCAGTTGTCGAGGTGTCAAGAGTTTTGTCAAGCCTCTCACTGTTCCGTTAACCTTGTCCCTGTGAAGCGCTCTGTCTCTATCTCTTTGGTTAAACATTACTGCCAGGCCACAAGGGGAACGGAGAGAGGAAAGGATGGAGAGAAGGAGTGAAAGATAGAGAGGAAGCGGTTCTGCTGCTTCCCTTCATCATTAAACAAACATGGCCTCTTACCAAAACGAGTGCAAGAAGAAAGCAGCGCCATCAGGACAAAAAAGGCACAGAGAAAGAGAGAGAGAGAGGAGGTGGAAGAGAGGAGACTGAGGATGAAAGTGATGTAGAAGAGAGATGGAAATGGAGGGGGGGTGAAGACAGAGTACCTGTGTGCAGAGCAGAAAGGTGTGCAGTCCATCATCTTCAGACAGGCAGACAGGTCTGTCTGGGGAGTTTATTTTTACCTCCATATAAGAGCAGTCTGGATCGGCTACAGCGGGCTGGCAGCACCTTTCAGTGGTTCGAGGACAGCTGTTGTCCCGGTGTGACCATCTTTCACACCTGACCATTCACAATCATACATGTATGCACAAACACACACAGACACACCAGGCTCCAGGTCAAAGCTTGTGCTCTGTCATGCATCATCTACTGTATACTGTTTGTCAATTAATAATTAGTCATCAAAGTGTAAATGCTAAATACAGCTTTTCAAATGTTGGACTGTGGGTCTGACGAAACTAGCAATTTCGCTATTTCACCATTACAGTGTCAGCATTTTTCAAATTTTTTGACATTTTGACAATGATAATTTCATTTACTAAGAAAATAACTGGGAGATTAATCAGCAATAAAAGTAATCATAAGTTGAAACCCTATGGCAAAATTTTACCAATAATTTTTTAACTTAACACACTCAAGTCCCGCTTTACCTCAGTACATCGACTTCTACCTAGTTTCTGATATACACTACATCTCAGGAAGCTGAAAACAGCTGAATTTGTTTGTCGAGCACCTTCGAAACTCCACCAATCAGCCCCTAACCTGGTTAATATTGATTTTAAGGGAAATGTTAGGATCAAGCAGAAATATACCTGCTCATTGGCCCCTTTGTTAAATTCATGGCAAACAGTGACTACATGTTGTTACACCGGGCACCTGTCCAAATCTACAGGGTGCCGTTAGGAGTCAATGTGATCTACTATTGATCTCCTGTGGATCGATGTGTTCAATCTTATAGTATTTATAGACCCAGTAGATCATCACCCCCCCTTCTTCTCTAAGTTGCTGTTAGCACCAGCACAGACACACTGGGAGGAGGATTGATTAACAAATCAAGCCTGTAATTAATTCTTACTGTGATCAAAGCCATGGGAGGAAGTCTGTGGAGAGCCTGAGGCACAGGGGTGAGGTGTTTTACAGTGCGGTCCCACCAACTCTTATTATCATGCTGTTTGTTCTTCAAACAGGTAGGTTTTAGATTTAGCATAACGTTGGGTGAATTTCAAATGTCTTAAAAGGTTGCCCTGCCTGTTTGGCATTCGGGAAATGATTAGTGCTCCTAAGGTGGTGTGTGTCTTTCTGTTTCTCATGAGATTTGTAACGGACTGTGACGCCCTCACACATCATTGCACATTGCATCTCGGAGCTGCTTGGCAATTCGTATCCATGCGTAGGCTCCTTCATCTTTATTTTTAGGCAATCCTGGGAGAAACTCCCTCTTAAATATGGATTTATCTTAAATACGGAGTAGGAAGTATAATTGTCTTATGTCCCAAAGCAGTTGTTTTCTGGCCCCAAAGTTGGACACATTTGGTTTGGAAGCATTTACGAGAAAGACTCAAAAAAGCTCAAACTTAAGGTGAATCTTTGGGGAATTTCAGATGCATAGTTTTTGCTTGTACTTTCGTCTGCTTGGAAAAACCAAGACCGTTTCAGATTTTTCTCACTCTTAACTGTCTTTTCCTTACTGTACATTGGTTTGCCTCCACTCTATAATGTCCCATTTTCTCATGGATGAAAAAAAACTGACCCATTTCCTCCCACTGTGTTTTTGTGCAGGTTAGCTCTGTATGTGTACGAGTACCTGCTGCATGTAGGAGCACAGAAGTCAGCACAGACCTTTCTCTCAGAGGTAAGTCACAAAGACGCTTTATGTGTATGTGTGTGTGTGTGTGTGTGTGTGTCAGAGAGCACAGCCCATGTACTTTATGTGTCCATTCTGAAGGGTGGTCTGACCCTTATGCAATGTGCCCAGTAAGAGTAGCAGCTAATTGAATTAGCCGGGCCTTACAGTGCTGAGCCAACAGGTCGGTAGCCGCAGACAGGCTTTTTAACATTAGTGTTGTATTTAGTGGGACTGGAGCCGGAACACAGGGAGAGTTACGACGCTCAGCCTGGAGCTGACGTCTTCGACTGACATCATTCTCTGATCCGCTCAGCAGCTGCGTCTCAGTCGATCTCTTTCAATCTCATTCTTGTCCTTTCAGTCCCCCACTTTCTCTTGTGATCTATCTCCCCGCCGCTCTCCCTGAGAAGCGAGCTTGTCCTCGCTATTTCCGCCGAGGTAAAAAGGTGATGGGTGAAAATGAGGTCAGTTGATTCTGGTGCTTCGCTATTAATGACGGTAAATTACAATGTAGAAGACAGTGGCTGGAGGGTTGTTGTACATCGGCCAGAGGAAGAGGAGAACAAAGAGAGGGGGATGGAAAAGGTTACATCATCAGCTGGCACCAATTCTCATCACTCTGACTTAGTGTGTCCGTGCACATATGCATTTACACACACACACACACACCTCTGTCTCTCTGACACCCTTTCCTCTCTGCCATATCGCCTGCTCTCTCTTCCGCAGATGTGGGAGATGAATAGGATAGGCGGTGTCGTATTCAAGTGTGGGAACGCATTAGCTAAGAGTGCAACAAGTATAAACACAGCCACTTGTATACAATACAAATGGGCGTGCATGCATGAACATGCACACACACACACAGGGTAAACATACGCCGTAATGTTGCTCTTGCTAGAATAGTGGGGTAGTTATCCACGTTTTATCATCCACATCTGTTTACAGTGTATCCTCAGGCTCAGGAAACAAGAGCTCAGAAAGACGAGTCAGGAATCAGACCCGAAATACCTAAACGTAAATATCAAATCAAAGACAGACACCTCAGAAGAACAGAAAACAAGAAACCATGCAAACCCTGTCCCAATAAATGAATAGCTCCAACAATAATAATGAAAATACACTTGAACCTAAAAGAATACATGAGGAGAAAAAAACAGGAGAGCGAGAATAAAAAGGTTAAAATATAGTCAGTTTGAAGTTTATTCATATAGGTAGAAAGGAATCTCCAAAGGTGGAGCTTTTCTAAATCTCAGTCCTCAGTGTCCTCACAGCAGCCCCTGCAACACACAGCCTACATCTGCCAGTAATCACGCCAGAAGGATCTCGCTGTAGCATGGTGAAGGTAAATGAATGAACCTCCCGGGAGTGCAGACCACAAGAAGACAGGATATGCGGGCACAGTCAATGCTATTTTCTTCTACGCTTTCCAGATGAAGGGGGAATAAAAGAGCTCACTAAAAAAGTGTCCTGACCTGAACTGTCTGCAGTCGTGTTTGGACTGAGCTACAGCCAATTAAATGTGAGAAATGAGGGATGTCATGCCCATTCTGCATCTTTTGTACCATTTGAGCAATTATGGGAGAATAAATCCTTCTTTGTCATGGTGTATATGGAAATTGCTGGCTGTTTATAATGTTTCAAGTTAAGCAATGTCTTTACTAGAACTGCTAACTTAGACTGAAAGCATGTGGGATAAACAAAGAGAGGCAGTTCCTGAAACCCCCCCCCCCCCAAAAAAAAAAAAAGACTTCAAACAAGGCATTCCTTCTAAAAGTCAGTGTGTCTGATCTGCAGCTGAGGTCAGGACGCTCTGATTATTAAAAGTACAGTGAATCAGTTGTTCCTGTTATTTTAGCGCTTGTTCACACTGCTAGTGGAGCAGGTGGCACAATAGTCTTTCTTTCTTTCACCCATATGAAACATTTCAGGGAAGGATATTAAAAAGATGATCATACTTGTCGGAGAGAAAGAATGATGTAAGTCTGTTTATAGAGAGGAGAGGCAGACTAAACAATAGCGTCATAGTCTGATAGAAGAAGCCTGACTGCTGCCCACAGCTGCTGCTCAGACTGTTAGTTGCTTGTGTGTCTGTGTCTTTGTATGTATCTGCAGCAGTCGACATTGTGCCAAACATAAATCGTCCCTACTGTCAGCACTCATGTTAGTCACTAACCTTGACAGAGGTGTTAAGGCGTCAAAATGCTTCAACTGAAGTGTTTGTCAGATGGTGTTGGAAATCTTTTTCCCCGACACCTATTGTGGAACTAGAAGACTGCGTTTGGGATGGGGATCCTGTGGGACCCAGGGCAAATCTCGCGGGAGTGGGCGGTTTTGACTTTGCTGCGGGTGGGAGCCAGTGGTCAAACAATACTTAAGGAAACAGTCCCTCTAAGGGCTCTAGTTTGAACTATCATTGTAATTGAGCATTTATTAAGCCCCGACCCCCCTTAGTTACTGTTGCTACATCTGTCGATCTTTCTGTGCCTGTGCAGCACATTATGCTGTTTTTGCTGCCGTTTTTGAAACAATGGGTCCTTGATTTCAGACAATTTGTGCTTTAATATGCACTTAAAGGTCAAGTGTGTAACATTTAGGAGGATCTATTGCCAGGAACGGAATATATTATCCATGATATGTTTTCATTAGTGTATATATCAACTGAATATAGAAAGGTTTTGTTACCTTAGATTGTTGACACCACGGCTTGCCTTCCATTTAGTCCACCTCGAACCGCCATGTTTTTACAGTAGCCCAGAATGGACAAACCAGACACTGGCTGTAGATAGGGCCTGTTGTATTTTTCAAGAATTTCACGGCCACCATGATTTCTCCTACACATTTCACAGCACGGTCTCATTCCCATGTGGTCAAATACAGACGCAAAGGGTGTTCAGGTAGTCGCAATCTGGAACTTCACTGCTAGATGCCACTAAATCCTTCATGCTGGTCAGAAAACACATTTACATGCACTGTAGTAACCTTATTATTGTTATACCGCGATACATGCAGCAAGTCAATAACCAGATTTCTCCCCTGATCTTATTTTGGAACTCTGGCTAACGTAGCCTATATACTGACAGAATAAACTTTTTGTTTGTTTGGTTGACAAAACCAGACACACTTCTCATTTAATTTGCTGGCTGAAATGACTAACAGTTTTTATCAGACATTACCTGAATTCCCTGTCAGATGCTTAGCTTACATAGAATACAAAAGCAGCAAGACAGAAGTTATGCTTTGTTTGTATTTTCAAACAGTACGTTTTCTTTTTAACATTACAAGAGAAAAAAATGTAGACCAACTGTAGGCTATCTCAGATAAAGAAATGGTCGGGGATTGCTGCAGTATAAACTTCCTTAAATCCAACATAGCAGGACAGAGCTGCTATTTTACCCTAAACCCTGAATGCATCCAGGACCAACTCAATACAACATAGTGGACTTGTTAGTTATAAACAGGGCTGTATTTTCTAACGTGACCTGTAACCCCACTAAATAATGTATGAATTGCCCCTGGCCTTAGAAGTAAGACACGGTTAGGTACAGTATAACAGGCAGGAAAGTAGACGGAACGTGAACTTCTCACACAAGATCACCTTTGAGGGGAAGGTGGCTATGGAGCAAGCAAAAATACATAAAAGAAAGAAAGAAATCCTGTAAATACAAAAGTAAAGACAGAAGGAATGCAGGATATAAAGCAGCTGTAAGGAAGGCCAGAAGAAGCAAAGAGTGAATGAAACACTGGAAGCAGGACAGATAATGTGGGAGAGGAGCAGACTGAAGGGCGTGTGGGTTGTACAAAGGCTAGATTGGGATCCT
This sequence comes from Morone saxatilis, assembly GCF_004916995.1. Taxonomy (NCBI): domain Eukaryota; kingdom Metazoa; phylum Chordata; class Actinopteri; family Moronidae; genus Morone; species Morone saxatilis. Next base: position 367,473 of record NW_023339718.1, read on the forward strand.
CAGGCTGGTACATGTCTCTGACCTCAGACTCTGCACATCCCCTGACTCAGTAAACACACACACATTTGCACACAAACTCTTTCATGTACTTGTGAATAGACGGGCTTTCAGACACACATATACTCAATTATGCACTTATGAATCCATGGCATGAGAATCATAATATAATTACATAATAGCATGTGTTATAAGAATTCTCATGCACTCTCTCCAACCTTGTAAAGCAGGTAATTCAGATATCAGGCATGTTTTTATGCTTAATATGTTGTCTCTCGCACTCACTTTCTCTGTCTGTCCAGATCCGATGGGAGAAGAACATCACATTAGGAGAACCTCCGGGGTTCCTCCACTCATGGTGGTGGTGAGTGTTTTTGTGTCTAATGATTCAAGTTACATTCCTCTTCATGCTGTTTTTTCTTCATTCAATCATTGACAGTATTAAATAAAATGATTATTCTCTCTCCTTCTCCTCCTGTTTTCATTTATCCTCATCTCATTAATTGTCCCCAAAAGCTTTTCCTCAGGTTGCCATTTCCAAATTGTAACACACTCACCTAAAGTTGTCTATTCCAATGACGATAATAGAATTGTACTTATTGTCTCAATGCTGCATTACCCTGCCTCTAAAATGGACTATTATTTTTATCTGTCAAGTTTTAATGTTTCTCTTTTATCATAATTCTTCTGTCTGCCTGCATCTCTTTGTTGTAGTGTTTTCTGGGACCTGTATTGTGCGGCTCCAGAGAGAAGAGACACATGTGAACACTCCAGTGAGGCCAAGGCCTTCCATGACTATGTGAGTCTGCACTGATGTACCTTGCTCTTTCTGGCTTCATGGCACAGATTAGTGCAGGAATTTTGCTGGGACAGCCATATTGTAGGGAAAGAGAGTGTTAAATATCAAGTAAGTAAACAAGGCCTTATAAAATAATAATTTGCTATATAGATAATACAAAATATATAACCATGAAGTGAATAATCCCGATACATTTGTTTGGCTGTTGCTTTGGTCTGAATGTTGGTCTGGATTGACAGTCAAAGACTTTCCGATAATAAATAGCAGTATGAAATAAGATGGCCTTTTAGAAAAATTGCATTGTGAAAACAAAACAGACTTTTGTGTACTTTCTGAAAGCTGCTGCTGAAATGAAATTAAAACTAGCTGTAGTAAACTGGAGCAGGATAAAATTATATGTCATATACTTGAGTCTTGAACACATATGAGATAATTCCATGGATTGATAATTCCGTGGTTATATATTTTGTCTGTATATATTCATACAAAATTGATTTCATAATTAGGGATGCACCGATTGGGAAATTATGGGTCGATACCAGTGTTTTTTCGGCTGATTTTGTTGTTAGATGCAAGACACAGAGGTGATTGTTTTTCCAATATCCCAGTCAGAAATAACCAACACAGCATTTAACCAAATGATGAACAGTATACTTTTTAGCAGACAGGCCGATACTGATGTTCAGCCAATATATCGGTGCATCCCCATTCATAATGTCTTTTTTATTTATTTAATATTAACACGTTGGGTTTCCATAGAATTAATATTGACGAGATGTGTTCAAACTGGTGTTAAAATGCTATAATTACAATCCAAAAGTGAATCATAAAAGCATGGCAGATAACACCTCACTCAATTTCCTGCTTCCTACCGGTTATGTTTTTTTTTTTGTGTTTTTTTAAAATACACTTTGAAATATTACGGGTTACTAGATCGCGCAAAGAGCAATATGGATGAAGGCAATCTACAAGTGACTTGCTGGGGCTGTTTTTTAATAACAATAATAATAGAAAACTGAGGACGTGGATTTAGAACTTATATCAGGAACAAGTTTTGGAGCACATTTAGGCCATAATGTTGATTCACCAACCTCCATCAGTTTCATCTAATCCCAGAACAATATACTTAACACTGTTGAGTTATCAAATGGCTGCAACTTGTCTTTACCATCTTGTAAAATGGTTTTATCGCATTGTGAATCTTTGATCTGGAGTGGTGTTTAATTGAATGCTTGTTGTGACGTTCAAAGATTGCGATAAAGAAGTGTAGAGAGCATACAGCTTAAGGTTTGTAGTAGTAGCAGCTGTTAAAATGCTGCACACACACATATTTGCCCAAAGTATTGTGAGCACATTATGCTGAGGCGCAGACTGTGCAGGCAGACAGTGTAGCCCGTTTGGTGGAAACATTGTTTATTGCTGTGTTTTCTCAGTGCGGCTCCAGTTCACTGCTGTAATTCCCGCACATCAAGGCATGGGTTGATTTAGTCATGCACCATCCAGTAACCGGAATACAGTGAGCAGTGCCAGAGCTCTTGAAGTTTTAGATTAGCTGGTGACTAAGAGAGAGGAAGTGCGGCTCTCCTCGCGGGAAGTTGCGATGCGGAGGAGGAGGGAGAGCGATGTGGAGGAGTCTTCTCTCTCCTGCTTTTTATGTTGTTGTTTTCCCACTGTAGCCTGAAGTCTGACTCATCAGATTTGTCTGTGCTGTGGTTTATTGAGATGTATTGTTGGAAGTGCACAGGTCAGGGGTTTCTGCCTACCCCAGCAGGATCGGCCCTCCTCTTCTCTGTGGTTCTCTCCCTCTTTCCCTTTTGGCTGCAGAGCTGGTGGGGGTTCTCTTTTATCTTCTTGTAGTTAGGTGTATGTGCCTGTGTATGTGTGTGTGCACACGCAGGTGATGCTGCTGATTCTGCCGATGATGATCAGGGTGATGAATAGGCACTCCCAAGGACGAGGCAGCTATGTGATGATGTCATCCTGGCTCCGAGGAAGGGAGCTGGAGGGCAGCACGACCTCAGCCCTGGGAGACAGACAGAAAGGAGAGAAGAGAGGTGGAGAAAAACAGGGAAACATGGTTGGAAAGAGAGAATGAGTCACAAAGAGGGACAAACTGTTAGAAAAAGACACTTTTTTTAAGTAGGAATTTATCACAATTATCGACACCAAAAAAAGCAAACACGTTTACCGTAATTAAATCTAATTGTGCTCAAGATGACAACAACAGTATCTTGTTGTTTCTTCTTATCTGATCAGAATCAATTCCATTCAGGATATATTCGGAATCTATCTTAACGTCATTAGCAGAGGCCACCAGCAACATCTTATTCTTACATTTCCTGCAGGGGTGTAATCAGAGAATTATAATTAGACCAATTGTAATTAGACCAAGGTCACTTTCAATCAACTGTGCCAATGCTGCGCTGCTTTTTCAGATCCAATCAGAGGTACTACCCACATATCTGCCGCTCAATTAAAACAAAATGAGGGGACAACTGCGGTGGCCGTTGTTGTAAAAAGTAGCACGGCTTAATTTAATGCTGGTGTCTCTCTTTCAGTCTCCTGACTTTGAGACTGATGGAGATTTTAATCAGACATTTTGATGGTAATTATTTTCAGATAGCTAATTACTGAGTGAAGTCCTAATTAATGCTGGGGAGATGTAGGAGCTCATTCGCATCATCTTTGGGTCCCTTTCCTTTGATAATTGATGGGATTGTGACAAAGCTTTTGACTTGATTTGCACGATTATCCCAGTTTGAACCACCTACTGTAGATACAATTGGCTCTGAGTAAATGTGATTTAAAGAAACAGTGTCTTAACAATGTCTGTTTACATGGGCATGATTTTTTGCATGTTGTTGTGTACTGTAAATGTCGATCATATCACCAGTACAGTGTGCGAGGATGGTCTTCTAGGACATTAATCCAGTAATCTAATGTTAAAAGGGAAAGAAAGAAATGACTGATGAACAAAGTGAATAGAGATGCAATGTTATTGATTTCCATCCTCAGACGAGGCTTTTCAGGCATCAGAAAGGCCGTTTACAGTTCTGTTAAGTGCTTTGTAAATTGTGTTCTTGATACTAAATGAGCGGTTTCCATTTGCAAGGGGCCATGAAGTCATAAAAACAAGTTATTTTTAAATTCTTACGCCTGGCCCGGAAATGGTCTTATTGGAAAGAAAAGTCAGCTGCTCAGTTGCTTTTCTGTCTTTGAAGAATAGGACATCAATCCAAGCAGGTCATTTCAGGCTTTTCCTAATACTGTTGTGGCTTTGAAAGTTGATAGCTGTCACATAGCTCGTCTTAGTACAACATATGCACTAACATGGAGGCATTTATGATGCAGCTATATTGCAGTGTCTCATGATGATAAATAAAGGGAGAGAAATATGATAGTAATCTCTTTTTGAACTGATTTCTGCAGCAACAATAGTTGGGACAAATGTTAGAGAAACCACTTTAATTTCTGTGATCTTTAACAAAATATGGACAAATTAAAGTAGAACGAGAAAGAATCGACCCAGCAGGATATTGCTTGTAAGAACTGTAGAAATAATACTAAGCATATTAGCGGCATTTCTTCTACTACATTATGACATTTAGAACCTTTAAAATGTTTGCTGTACTGAACAATTGTTCATTTCATTGAAAAACAAACGTCTCCATATGAAGTGTGTTGGAACACGATTGTGTATTTGTGTGTTACATTTTGAGTTTGGGGAATAATTGTACACGTACACTCTGCATGTTCACATTTCCCTCAGTGGATTATTCATGCAAGCTCTGGAAGAGACAGTCTAGAGGTTAGAGGAGCAGACTTGTGGTAGACGTGCTGATGAGTTAGAAGAATTTGGGAGAAGTTATGAAAAAAACTCCACTGAGAAAGATACCTCACTCCTGATTTCAGGAGATTATCAGTGTCCGACAGTTGTACTGGCTGTACTGTGCAGTCTCCAGATAAGAAAGTGCTTATTAACTGAAGTCGTTAGTCCTCTTGGATGAATCGTGGTTTTTGTATAAAAAAATTATAATTGAGAATGAGAATAGGCTGTGAACTGAAATTTGGAGGTGGCTATGAAAGTCTTTTGTAATGGCCTAAATATGTTTGATTACCATTATCACAGTTTGTGCTTTTAGCTTTACATATTTATCTCATTAATGTGTGAATGTGTGACAGATTGTCACAGAGGAAGGCCCCCAAAAAACAGTTTAGATGCTCTTCAGTCAACCAGAAGAAGAAAAAGTAGACAAACATCAAGGAAGCAGGCCACACATGCAGAATCAGCCGGGCATGCAACCTCACGGGGTGACAGGCGAAGATGGGGCATTAAAATTGAAAAACTGAAATGCAAAGACTCAGACAGACTAGCTGGTGAATATAACCCATAAACATCCCACAAAATTCTGAGAAATGTGCTGACACAATGCAATGCATGTCTTTAAATTATTTATATAATTTTCCTAACAGTATTTTTTTTCCAAACAAATTAAATTATGGCCAGTGGGATCAGGCAATTTAATTTAATTTAAAAAAACAAGTTTTAATGTTTTTAGAGCCAAGAGAGGTCTTGATACTAGTATTCAGTTTTCCTATTTAGCATTATTTTAAGATCATGGTTCACAACCTTTTTGGCTGGTGACCCCTTAAAGGGAAATAATGTATGTTTGCAGGTACAACTGCAACCAACAATAATCTGCCAATTAATCATCTAATTAATCATTTGGTTCATAAAATGTCATAACAAAAGGGATAAAGTTAGGGCACATGTTGGTTTACCTGTCTCGTGTAAAAAAAAAAAATCTCTTCCTCAAATATATAATCCTGTTTTGTCTGACCAACAGTCAAACCCCCACAATATTCCATTTACTATGACATACAACAAAGAACAGTAGCAAATAAGCTGAGAATCTCATGAAGATTTATTTAGGTAGACCTTTAGTGGGCCCACCCCCAGATTCGGAATTAATGTTTTATGACTTTACAATTTGACAATTTTTTTTAAACAACATGCACATAAAAACTGCCGTCACAGCTAAATTACTTGATGAACAAAAAGGGTGACAGATGGATGAACTAGAGAGCAAGCAGTAGACACAAAATGTGCTGTAGATAGGCAGCAGTGTTACAAGTATTTAAAGCAGGGAGAGCCTGGTGTATCATTGTGTGGCATCACTGTGGGAGATAGCAGGCACACAGCAGTTAGAGGGGAAGAAGAGATCAAGAGCCAGTGCCAGGAGCAACCCCCTTTGATAAAAATGCTCCGTCTCACGCTGCTAGATCTCACATTCATACTCTTTCACTCATGCATGGGAACGTATTCACACCACTCAATTTAACAGCAGCATGCATATTCTGTTGTTGTTGTACAGCCAAAGGGTACGCACATTTGTAAATATGTAATAACACACATCAAAACTGCTTTATTCATTTAGACCCCGATGCACTCTCCAGAGTGTGCGATATCTCTGGAAAAACAAGTGCATGCATACTTTGTGCTGCTGAAGGACAGGAAGGAGCTGTGACCCTGGGGTTGCACTGAAAACAGCTCCTGCATTGAGAAACATGTACTGTACAGTATGAATGAGCGCTGTTATAAGAGAGCCTGAGAAGGACACTCGAACACACACTTGACCATGCACATGTTTTCTGTGGTCTTCTTGGTGCTTTGTTTTACTCAGAAAATGTGTCTTTCACCTTTCTGTTTAATACTGATGTTCTGCAACCTTAACAACCCAGTAACACACACAGTACTTTCCATAAAGTTAGAAATAGAAAATTCTGTAATGTTGAAATGATTAATTATTAATGTTTAATTTTTTCATAGCAAGGATAGTAATATGAGTCAACCTTTTTGGGCTTAAATCTCCACTTGTACCCAGGAAATATTGAAACCCAATGGTCAGACCGCCATGAAATTCACTCACCAGAGGATAAGCCCTTCTCTTGTTGTGCCACCAACCAAAATGCCCACTGTGGATGCAAGATTATGTTAAAATGATCTCAAATTTCACAAGAAATGGTCAAATTGAAAGAATGTTAGAAATGTTTTCAAATCACTGCTCTTTTCTACATAAAATAATACTGTTCTGAGACACTCTAAGAAGCCCAGATCAAATAAAGTCAATATTCCACCTCAGCAATCCAACTTTCGTGCAGCTACATTATTGACTGTGGGACTTACTTTCCCCTGAAGTCGTCTTCTCAGGCAGAGCTGCCTCCCAACAAGCTCCACCAATTCATTTCTCCGCAAAACTTTTCTAACCTTCCGTCTAAGCCGAACCATCTATAACTTGTTTTTCCAAGTCTTGCTGCATATTGTAGCAATTACCACCAGCTGCATTAAGCCTTTTGAAGATAATGTCACCTCATACTGGAAGTAATTATAAACTGATTATTAGTTAGTTCCTTTTTACTTTTTCAGTTTTTCCCTTGGGCTTGCAATTTTTGAACATTACTATAATTTATCATGAAATAATACAAAAAGTGCTGCCAACTCCATCGCATTTGTTCTGAAAGGAGGCTTTCCTGTCTGCAATAATAACACTAAAAAACCAAGGAAGGACGGATATTTTATTATCTGATTATGGATTAGCATAAAACAGAGCTGAGAACGAATGGCTTGATTCAGTGGCATAAAATGCAAACTTGAATCTTGACCAGAACCTGTGTGTTTGTTTGTGTGCGCATGCATATGAAGAGACAGAGCAATACAGAGAGGACAGAGACAACCTAGAAACAGAGACTCTGTTGGCTTCAAGCATTGTGGGTAACAAGCTGATTCCAACCAGTTGAGAACCAATGGGGGTTGGGGAGACCCCCAGTCTGTTTCCAGGGAAACAGAGCCCTTTCTCCTCTGTCTCCCTCTCTCTCTCTATCTCTGTATATGTCTCTCTGTCTCTCTCTCACACGCTCCCATGTTCCTTCTTGGCGGTGTTGAGGAGGAGGGAGATGTGGAGGTGACTCACTGTAACATCATTGCCATGGCAATGAAGAGCGAGCCGAGTGTAGGGGAAGTGAGGGGAGGAAAAGAACGGGAGTTTCCATAGGTTGAGCAGAGATGGAAATGGTTGTCACGATCTCCAGTAGTTTGAAAAATAAATGTCAATGTTGAATACTTACTGTATGCTGGGCTGCTTATGCGTTACTTCTCTGCATTTCTTTAGAAAAACACACCTCACTCTGTTTCTCCCATTTTTTCCCTCCCCTGCTTGTCCCCCTCACTCTCCACACTGCTTCACCCTCCCTCTCTTTCACATCAGCAGTTTTTTTTTTTGTCTCGTCTTCATTCCCTCTGCCTATCTCTGTCCCTGCTCTCTGTCCTGCATTCCTCTTCGTTTCTTATCATCTTCCTTCCTCTTTAGCTGGCCTGTTGCGCACAGCCCTCTGGTCTCAGAGGAGCGTGCTTTCCACTGGCGTGTTACGCTGAGTCATGTCACATGCGTGTTTGGACATGCCGAGGTGGAGTGTTAATGTGATGTTGACATATGCACGCCTTGCTGCTCTGCAGCGGGCAGGGGCAGAGATGAGGGTATGGCACAGAGTGGAGGGGAGAGGTTAAGTGAGGGCAGGGGAAGACAAGAAGGTGTACGAATTTGAACAAGCTCTAACAGAGCTGTGGATATGGAACAGTAGTTTCTGGTTTGACTGCAGTAATTATTATTGATTATGAAAATAAGGGGCTTAGTCAGAAGCATATGTTGTGTGTCTACAACAGTCTAAGGAAAAGTGATATAGTGCTATCTGAGCTTTCACACATGCAGCTTTACCCAGTAAGCTTCAAGAATGTTTCTGTTTAATTTTAATTTAAGTCTACTTTCATATTTACTAAAATCTTTAATCACAAGAGACTGGGATGAAATATTAGAAATAAAAACAATTTGAAATCAGTCAAGTGAGCACATTTTGTTTGCATTAGACACTGTGTAGTTTAACATCCATTCTTCCTTGACCCATCTGGGAGGAAAGCTATAGAAATGCTGCAAAGCGTGCAGAGCAGCAACCTTACAGGTTATGTGTGTGTAACGGATTATAGTGAATGATCCAGAGATTGAGCTGTAGAAGTTGCAGCAGGACTACGGAGGGAGAGCAGGAGGGCACAGCGCGAATGCTGACATGATCAGACTGGCACGTTATCTCTTTGACCCCAACTAACCCTAGTGGTTTTTGGCTGTTGTAGACACCCATATCCTTATCTCGTACTGCCTCTTGTGTCTGGCCTTCCAGCACTACAAGGGCTGCAAGATGAGACACAGAAAGCAGCTTCTCACTAGTCTTTCCTGTGGCTTGAATTGATGAGTCTTTATATCAGCAGTTATGCCAGTTTTTGTAATTCCAATCCACTCATTAATCTTTACAATTGCACTATGATATATTTTAAAAGAATTTGATCAATTTAGTGTTAAAGATCACTAAATGTGTGGATTTCAGCTGAATCAGTATTCTGTTTTTGCATCGATCTGCCAGATAGAAAAGACCATGACACATTCTTCTCTTCATCTCAAGCCATGGCTTTTAAATCTTCCTCTGTGTCTCTCTCCCCTTTCCTCTCCTCTGTGTTCAGTCCATCTCCCTTATCTCCCCCACTGTCATTGAACCAAGTGAGATAGTGGTGGGAGAAGTGTGGCTCCCCATCATTTTCAGCTCTGTATGCGTATCTGACATCAGGCTGCAGGTCCACCTCACATATTATACAGCTCCTCGCAGCCTCAAAGATGTTTACAGGGGTCGATAATGACATCAGTGATAAAGGAAACACGACCAGTGCCCCCCCCCCCCTTGACTGTCAGCCCCTGTGCAGCTAATATCACCCAAACTTGTAATCACCCAGTGAGACTAGGTAGATTAGTGTTGTGCTGCCATTTTACCTGGTAATCACCTGTAATGTTACACTAGAGAGTGTCTGGGTGCTAGGGGGAATTCCGTTGTGCCGGATAATGTGTAGCTGATAAAGAGGTGATAAAGATGCTAAAACAGCAAGTAGATTTTATTTATTTTAACTTTACTCAAACTGGGATAAATAAGTATTGCATTTATTGGGGCCTATTTTCAGCCATGTATGTCTACATCCTTTTAACGCTCTAGTTACGGCAGCAGGGAAGTGTGTGTGGGATTGCCGCAGTATAAACTACAATTTCAGTGTTCAAAAGTCTATACAGAGGAATCAGCTGTATCAGGCCAGACAGCTTTTGATCGTCACATCAGGAAAATGCAAATTTGAGGTATTGGTGAAAATATTTACTTTATGTAGGAATGTATGGACTGTTATGAATTTTTGCATGAACAATTGAAGATCCTTGTGTGGTAAACAATAAACATACCACATAAAGCCAGAACAAGTAATGATTGGACTGTGTTCATTTCACGTTGACCCTGGAGTAAGCTGTGTTACCATGGAGAAAATGTGTACTGAGCCTGCACTGTAAAACCAGATGAGTTCATTTAGCTCAAAAAATTGTTGAAACTGAAAATATTTCAAACTTGATCAAGTAGCTTTAGTATTCTTAAGTGAGAATGACTTAATTTTGTAATTTTTGTACTGTGAAAACATAATACCTACTAACATAATAAGTGAAGTTATTAATCAGGAATGTTTCTGAAACTTACAAAAGTAAGTTAGTGCCATGGATGTACTCAATAGTTTTTTATTTTTGTTTTTTCTTGGCAGATTGAACTCAGCCAGATATTGTTGCTAAAAAGCGAAGATCTGGGATGGAGTGCATAGAGAGAACACTTTTCCCACTCGCTGCTGTGTTTTACTGGTGTAACATATGGCATGTTTTGGTTAGGAAAGAGAGCTTTGAATGCCAGAGGGTGATTTTAAGCCTATCTGCCTTGAAATTGAAAAGTGAGTTTGGCTCAGGATTGGACAGTGGAGCGTGTTGATCTGTCTCTGGTCGCCACGGGAGACTGTGAATAATACATGGTTAAAAGCAGAGCACACCCATTCTCATCTCTGCGCTGTTAAACACACTTTTTCTCCTCTCTTTCTGTCTCTCTTACTTCTGTGCTGCCTGACTGTGTTTTCTTAGTTATAGATATGGACATACTCTAGTTATGCTCTTGAGCGTGACTGACAGTTATATTTTGTGCATGTACACTAATGCAGAAATCAATCTTCTTATTGTGTTTCCTCTCTCACACTTTAATGTGCATATGTGAATGTGTGTTTTGCTTGTGACTGTGTGCGTGCGTGCGTGTGTGTATGTGTGTGTGTCATGCATACTGGTAGCATCTCTTCTTTCCATTCCCCCTCCCCTCCCCTGTTCAGGAAGTGGACTAATGGCATTTGAGAGGATGGAGAGAGTGGGAAAGAGGGAGAGGGAGGAGGGACGGAGTTCCTTCCTGTGTGGTTTGTCATTTGTAGATCCTGTTGAACTGCGGGTGGCCTTGAGACTCAGTGGTAACCCTTACACACCCTCGCAATGCCCCCCAAGGTCCTCTACCTATAAGCTCTCCAAAGACAGCAAGCATATAGAATGAGTGACACTCTCACTGCTTTCTCCGTTTGTGGCATTTATCACTGTAAATGAATCCCCAAATAAAATATGTTCACCTCACTCACTGGTCATAGTTCCACTATTAACTAAAAGTAAAAGTAAAAAGTAGTAAAAGTAAGTAAAAGTAAAGAGGCAACTTTTTAGATAGATTTCTGGATGTATTAATTGTTTAAGTACTTCCTTAATTATGAGGGTTTTCTTAATTGTGAGGGTTGTGACGGTTTTTGAATGTTGTACAAAACAAGCAATTTGAAGGCATCACCTCAGGCATTAGGAAGTAGCTTATTTTACATTTTATAGAGCAAGCAATTAATCAGTCAGTATCAATAGAAAATATTATCAAAAATGAAAAGATTGTTATACGCAGTTGTATTTTTCTACAGTAGCCCAGAACAGACAAACCAAACACTGGCTCTAGATAGGGCCTTTTGTGTTTTGTTTTTTTTGCACGTTTCGCAGCCACTGTAGTTTCCCCTACACACTTGGAAGGCTGAGCTGCATTCAAATGGTTGCATATTGCAACTTCACTACTAAATTCTTCATACTAATCCTTTGAATAGCCCACATAACCACAACCAATAATGCATCAGTCTATCAGTCCCAATACTTTTAGAATTTGCTTTATGGTTTGTGGTTCTCAACCCATTCATTCCTCTTTCTTTGAAACTGGTCATAGTTCTATAGTTTATTAAAGTCCTACAATGAATGTCCTAAAACAGCTGTAGTTTTCCACAAATGCTGCTCAAACAGGAGTTCATAGTGCATTCATTGGGGACTATTACCTACTACCTAATATGCTATCTATGCACATATATATATATGCTGACTAGTGAGTACTGCTGCAGGACAGTGTTGGGATCAATTCAGAACTACAATGCCCATAATGAAGGAACAACTAGTGCGACAACGTGGCTCATTTGTTTGTGTCTAATAGTTTTTGGACAACAATGGAGGAAAGAGGCTTTGGCTACACCGGCAACACTGAGATTTGTTGACAATAAGAAAAATATAGAATGTCCCCAGCCCTATCCTTTAAGTCTACGTCCAAACGTGTGATGGAAACACATTATTATGGCGCAGTATATGAATAATAATAATAAAAAAATTCAAATGGGACAGAGCTGATTTGTGTGAAAGCAGAGTGTGCCTACGAGAGACAGAGAGGTGCAGACAACGGCCGGTGCAGGTTGAGACAGAGAAAGAGAGAAGATAGACACAGACAGCCTTTTGAGATTCCACTCACGAATCTCAGAGTATCTCTCGGTCTCTGAAGTATTGAATGAAAATGACTCCCCACCTTCATACAGACACACACACAAAGTATGCATGCATCACGCATGCACATTAGCGAGGAACACAATCGGTAAACATATAGGGATGAAAGAGTTTGTGAGTTATCTCATTAAGTATTACTGAGCCCTTTAGTCTGATGGGATTAGTGTACTGTGAATGTAGTATGGACAAAGTCTGATTAGGTTGTAAAGTAGAGAACTGTAATGTAATTGCACTGCATTTCAATGTCTTCAGTTTTTGCATTTTCTACAGGAAAGAACAGCATGTTTTGATCACATTACATAAAATGTCTCAATCTGCATGTTTTTTGGGTTGTATTTTTTTTCCATAATGATTCAACTCTCATTTCGGCACTCATTCCACAGTCCTGCAAAGAAAAGGATGCTTAATAAGATAAAATAATTTGGTTGTATAATATCAGTAAAGTGCGTTATTACAGATGAATGTAAAAACATTTTTACAGATTGCTACTATGTGTGTAGCACTATGATGGCAGAGGGATGGCTGAGGTCTTCGTTTTGTTTTAAGAAAGCCCTTTTGATGTTGACATATGATACATTTATTGCACATTTGACCAACTTTCTTTGTTTGTTTTTTTTGTTACTTTATGTTATCTTGGTGATTATTTACCACCTGGGGGGAAAAGTTATTTATCACACAAAGAAACATGACTCTACATGGAAAAAATGTGGAGTCATGTTATCAAATCCTTGAGATCGGGATGTATTTTTGCACATACTTTTTTCATTCACCGATTTCATTTTTCCCCCCTTTTTGGACATTTTGTCTTTGTGGAAGTCAGTGTACTTCAGTGCACATTTAGTGATGTTGTAGTGCACTGTACTGTATGGCTTGTTGTGTATGTCGGGTATACTGTGGCGATCTGTGGTGTGAATAATTTATGGAACAAATGAGTTTGCCAGGAGATGCAGGTGTTCATCTGAGGACATGTGGGGGCTGTTCCACTGCCTCAGGTTTCTTCACAAACACCTTTTGGTTACAACACCAGTAACTACAAATGTAGGGATTATAGTATACAACAAAACACAAAGAGCAAATCGTTGAACAACTTGATGACTCATGGTATCAAAAGGCTTAATGGTGCTGCTGAATGGACAGACAGATGAATTGATTGTCTTGTTTTCAGATTCTGCTATCTTGTCTCTCTGGGATCTCTGTAAAGACGACTCAAGAATCAAGAGAGAGGCAGCAAAACTCTAAAACAGACAAACAGAAGAGAGAGTTGAGCTAGTATAAATAGGGCGGACTGATTAGATGCGATGCAAAACAACTTATTTTATTAAAAGTGATACAACAAGAAGTTGGCTTTCATTCACCAGCTGAAAATGTGTGAATCATTTGTGAAGTAATCTGGGTTTTATAATGGCTCTCACAAATTGAATCAGCAATCAGCTCTATTAGGTCAAGTGCAATGAATATTATCAGCGGTACTTGACTATGTTTAAGCTCAATCAAAAATCTACAAATGCTCACTACGCAAGACGTTGTTGACACTTGCATTCACACAATAAAGTATGATACAGCGTGTTAATGTGCAAAGCCATCAGCTCAATATCTCATTGTTTCTCTCACTCGGCCTTGTCAGAAAAGTGTAAACATTGTGTGAGAAGTGTAAATGATGAACTCATTAACAGTGTGTAACAAGCTGTGTGCTTTTGATGTTTACAAGGGTTAAGTGCTGGAATATGTTGAGCTTGGCTGCGAATCAGTATTTAAACAGAACTGGCTTACAGGAATTCACTGAGTCTGATTCAGACTAATTTACTGTAGTGTAAGAATGACAACCAACAGAAAACATTAACTTCTTGGCTGTTGTAGCTAATTTGAGCAAATTGCACCACATTGATGTGGTCAAAATACATGTGGGTGGAGGAATGGGGGAGGTACAGTAAAAAACTCAGCATGTTTAATTTAACTGTTATCAGTTATCTGAGTTATGCTTAGTTGTTACCAATGGAATAAACATTAAATGTTGCTCAAATAATTCTCTATCTCTATCCACAAGTCAGCAGATAAAGGTAATTAGTGAAACTGAGAGAGTCTGGAGCATTTTTTTTAATATTGAAATAAACGGCAACTCTTCCCAGCCCGTACAGATACCAAGTCTTACGAGTCTACAAATCCTTAAGCTTTATCGACTGTTTGCCACCGGCACTTTGAATGAGGTCTTATATTGTTATCATACCCATCACTCCAATTAAACTGACTTAATAGATTCCTTTCTTAGCTTTTAGGCCCAATGTGTTAATGTATTCAGCTTGTACAGTGATGTGTGGCTCCAGCTATAATTTTTATAAGCCACTGGAGTCAGTGCACTTAAACTAGCCTTGTAACTTATCACACATACAGAATTTTGTTTTCAGTGCAATTTCCATGCAATGTATTTGTTTATGCCTGTCGATTAACAGAAAAAAAAAACTCTAAATGGGAGTAAGTTAATCAAGAATTTGAATTTGCATTCTTTGTTTTGGCCAGTTGTTAAAAAACACCCATCTTATTTATAGCATTACTTTTATACACCTTTCTCATGTTAGTGTTATGTTACTGTACAGTAATGTTACATGCAGATAACTGCGCATTTTTTTATACCTGTAATTTTACTCTTACTTAAGTATGCATTACACTGTAATCAACGTTGCTTTTAAAATCTTAATCTGAAAAAAAAATTTGAGTAGGCCTACAATTTGTATGAAAAACCTTTCATTTTGCATTTTTGTAGCCAATACGGCAGGGGCACACAAGGTGGAAGCACCCCAAAGCCTGCCCCCTTTACGATGCCCATATTATCCAATCCCTTAATTCTCAAATACAAAAAAAGCTGCAAGACTGGCTGCTATGGATGTAACATTAGCTAATACTTGGGAATAAATGTACAAAAGTTACATAAGAATATTGAAACAGCTAACCTGACTTTGGCCATAACAAAATTTGCCACCTAGCACTAAGTCTAGAGACTCCAAGAAGTTACTGCACCTGGACAAACAAAAATCTGGCAAATAAACTCCCCATTACAGCGTAACATGTTTTACTTACACCTAATTTTTTTGAAAAGGATTGATGAGAAAATTGATACCACTCTCATGTCTGTCTGTTAAATATGATGTTAGCTAGCCTGGCTCTGTCCAAAGGAAAATAATACAGCGACCAGAACCTCTAACAGGTTAGACCTTATTTATTCAATCATTCCAAAAACCAGAGCATAAAAACAGTCTCATGGGTGTTATATTCCAGACTATTTCTTGGCCAGAGATTTCTTGAAGTCTCCTCTGATTGCCTGACAACCTCATGGTGATGACAAGACTTCAGGATATAGTCGTGCACATAAACCCCCATAAAATGCAGAAATATACTGTGTGTTAATTAGTGAGGTACAGAGGGGGGATAGTTGTTTCCCCGTTTCCAGTCTTTGTGCTAAACTAAGCTAACCAACTGCTGGCGGCAGCTTCAAATTAACCATACAAACATAGGCAAAAAAGCCTAGCCACAATACTATTCCTTAAAATAATGGCGAATCAAGTCTCAGACTTGTACTTCAGGTGCTGCTGCACAACTGTCGCTATGCACTATGTGACTCCTCCAGCTTAGTGGTGTCTTAAGAACAAGCAGGAAAAAAGATTCACATGCTCTCTTCTAAAGAGGCTTTGTGCAACCTTCTCAGTGTGATTCATTCTGTTTTTCTAATGTCATTTGAGTCAATCTGATTTGTAATAATCAAGAGAGACTGTAAGTACCAGAGGAGTTAGTGTTGTTTTTGTTTT
>NW_023339718.1:383942-384775 GCF_004916995.1 Morone saxatilis
GGGGGGGGGGGGGGGGGGGACTCACAAAATCACAGCACACACTTGATGCTGTGCATGCTGTTGTACACTCAGACAAACACACACAAACAAACCAAATCCAGTCTTTCACCACTGAACCATGGAGATACAATATCCATCTGTGTCCATCTGTACATTCATCTGCTGAGACAAATACAGGCTCTGTTTGCAGCAGAATATGGAACCAAAAAGCTGCACGGCATCCTGTTCCCTGTTGCCGAACATTAACGATTGGAAGATATGAAGTAGAATGAGGTAGCATGAGGGAACAGCGAGGGTGGTGGGGAGTAGAGAAGGATACACGAGTGTCGTCAGTCTGCTTTTATCTCGGCTCTGATTAAACCTTGTTCCTGTCTGACCTAAAAAGTCAGCTGGCGGAAACTTCAGAGACTGTAGGTGATTTTCACTGGAGCTCTTTACACCCAGCCGATGCCTTCAGAGGAAAGAAAGTGAGAGGGGAGATCAGAGAGAACGGAGTGTGGGCAGACGCGCGCAGACACAGGCATGCTGGCTTATGTGCTCACTGTTCACACATTATCATATATATGGATGTACACTCTCCCACACTGCATGTTGTCTGGTCTATATACCTAATGAGGATGGGGAAGAGGCCAGTGCTGGGTGGTTAGTTAATAGTACAATGCCACAGGAAGCAGACAGAGGCTGTGCTGAAATGTGCCAGCGCCGCCCGTCTGGGACAAGCACAACAAAAAAACACAAGGTATAAAAATAAACTTGGGCCAGTATGGCAGGGCATCTGCAGAAACAGGAAATATCCCACTGAGGGAGAGACAGCAAGTGAGGGGGGGGGGGGG
>NW_023339718.1:384888-398457 GCF_004916995.1 Morone saxatilis
TAAAAATATTCCATTACAAGTAAAAGCCCTGCATTAAAAAAAGTAAAGGCACTGTTATTACAAAAATGTACAAAATGTAAAAAGTACAGTACTCATAGTGCAGGAAAAATGCCCCTGTGAGTGCACTGTTATATATTATATTATTGAATATTTTTACTAATGTGTTGATGAACTGATTGTTAGGTAGTTTACTGCATCATATTTAATAAACTCATAATATATAGTACATAAAATCTTAATCCATAAACTAACTTAACAGTCAAGTGATTGTAGAGTTATTTTGTACAAAGGGTTTTGCATGAAAAAGTATTTTTTGTACAGGGAAAGTAAAATGCTGAACAATGGTTCAACCAGACAAAAAGGGCAGAAAGAGACACAGAAACCTCTGAGCAACAGTTAGAAAGGAATATAAGAAAACATCACTCATTGGTAAAATAAATTGGAAACTTAGCATCAAAATCTGTGCAGATTTAAAATGTAACAGGTCCATGTTTCAGTGTCAGTTGCACAATAATGCCTATAACAAACTGGAATTAACAGGCGTATTGCTTTAGCAAAGCTACTTTTAAAACTAAGAAGTAGAAATAGAAGGTTAGTGTGGGGTTAGCACTATTAGAACTGGATCACGAATATCAGCTGAACATACTATGGACTGACAAAAAACCTGTCCAATGCTACCACTGAGTAGGCTGCAGAAGGCCTAAAGAAAAGTGGGTTCTTTATATATTTAGAGCCTAGTTGCACTGTTGTGCTTCAATAATGATCTATGGTCACTTACGCTTTTGTAGACTATGGTATTTGGGGGGGGGGTTACAACAGTATCCTTATTTTGGGGCCAAAACTATTTCAAATGTTTCAAATAATACATTTGGAGTTCAAATTATACTGTTTTTATATATGTTAAAATAGACATTATTAAAGGAAAGACGAAAAACAATACAATACAAAAACAGGTGATTCCAAACTTTTGAAAGGTAGTGTACCTCTGAAGTGTAGTAGAAATTGTAGAACTATAGTAACTAAAGTAGCACAAAATGGAAATACTCAACTAAAATATCTCAAACTTGTATTTAAGTACAGTACTTTTTGCTTGTGATTTTTACTCCGCTGTCTCTTTCAGAGTGCTGCAGCAGCTCCCAGCCCCGTCCTAGGGAACCTTCCCCCAGGAGAGGGCATGCCTGTGGGGCCAGTACCTCCAGGATTCTTTCAGGTATGCGGTTCATACACACACACACACACACACACACAAGCATACACAGAAAGTGCAATAGAGGGTCTTACACATACAGTATTAATATAATTTTTCCATATGTGAGTATGTCAGTTTAATTCATGAGACTGTTCCTTGAAGAAAAAATATACTTAACTGTATGTATTAACGTACTCTACCTTTGCATATGTGTATAATATGCATTCATCTTTTTTTGTGGGGGCACCACTGTGTGTGTGTGTGTGTGTGTGTGTGTGTGTGTGTGTGTGTTTTCAAATGGAGAGAAAAGACTCTGACAGGAGCAATAAATCTCTCGCAAACAAAAAGTCACACATGCAGCTTCTCCCCAGATCATCTCTGTTCTCCATCAGAAGGACTCGGCCAGTTGTACATTGATTAACCGTCATTATCAGTCAAACTCAGACGCTCGCATCTGACACACAGATCAATAGCCTTCATAGGCATTTCTCCGCTCCGCTTTCAAAAAACTCAAACTTTGAGTTTGAACAGCCTTTTCCATCTCCTTCTGAAGATCAATTGTTCTTTGAAGACAAGCTCTTGTCAAGACCTATCGGTTAAAGAAATGCGACAATTATCAGATTGCCAGTTCTTCATTCAGGTTCCATAAAGTGACTTGCATATAGACCAGTTCAGAGAATGTCACAGAAGGAACTTTATTTTTTGAATTTTATGATAAACTAAATTTTATTGGGAAAATAAATGCAGATGACAGATAATACACAATAATACCCGCAAAGATATATCCAAATATCTACCTTTCAGCGTCACTCATTCGGTTTATTAATTTAGTAACTCTGTTTTACGTTATTTGCATTTACCTTTTCATTTATGGATTAAAACATTGTATTAAATCATAAAAGTACTTAAATAGACTAAAATACTTTAGCTGTTTTCCTTTGATGGCTCTTCTGCACTGCTTGAAGATGAGAAAAGGGGTAATTAAAGAAAAGACCCTGATCAAAACAAGTGGACCATTGCTCTCTAGTGGCTAACTTACTGTATTGCTTCTCCCAGCACTGCACAATAATAAGATTATGCAGGCTGGCTTCACTGACCACAGTGGCTTTAGTTCAGCAGACATAGCAACAGCATTGCTACTGTCTGTGGTGAGGACAAGTGAAAACCCACTCACAGCTGCAAAAGAGCTTCTCACACATGCTGCCAAACTGCACACAGTTAACACATAAACTTGCATCATTATTAACAAACCTCATCTTTTATTCTCTCATTCTTTTTCCATAAATCCAAACCAATGAAAATGCGGTCGGCTTCCCGACTCTGCTGTCATGGCACTGTTGTTAAAGGAAAATGAGCCCAAAGCACAACAAAAGACTTGCAGTAGCTCTGGCTGGTTTCCTGTTTTGGAGAGTGAAAAAAACTTGATGATGCTCTATAGCACAACACTTTTGTTTCTGTGCAAGGGGTTATAAAAGAAGGAATATTATTTGTGACCTGGTTTGGCACAGGATGGTATATTTTGTCATGTTGTTTGGTTGTTTGTCTTTCAAATAAGTCAGTTTGTATTTAGTAAAAGTATATTTAAAAAAAGTTTATTTAGATTTACATGTCCTGTGTTAAGTAGGAAATGTTGTGTTACAGAGTCTTTATATGGACAAGTTTGTAAAGATTATGCATTTATGCTGTTTTTTTCAGCCATTTATGTCACCTCGGTACCCAGGAGGACCCAGACCACCCCTCAGATTACCCAATCAGGTAAGAGCCATACTGACACCTGCAGGCAAAAGACAGAACTGTGGATAGTAGAAATGAACGATCTGTGTGATAGCGATAATAATCCTAGGGATGGATCCTCTTCTCTCTGTAGGGACTTGGAGGAGTCCCAGGTAGCCAGCCTATGTTACCCAGTGGAATGGACCCCACAAGACAGCAAGGTACACATACACACACTGGTATGCACAAACACAAACATAAGCAGCACCCAGTTTATCAAAGAATAACACTGCCACTGTTTTTTCTTTGGATTTTATCCAAAAATAATTTTCTGCGGAGCCACGGCCTTGAACTTTTGCCATGAAACCAACATCCCTAAACTATTAACAAGAATCCACAGTCACGTTTGCGGTTCTGTAAAGCTGTGCTTAGGCACAGTGGTTCTTTGACTTAAATGCTAATGTCGGCATGGTACAATGCTCAATATGACAATGCCAACATGCTGATCTGTGGCATGTTTTGTTTTGATCTTATTTTAGCATCTTAGCATGCTATGGCTACTGAGCATGTACGTTTTGCAGGTATTTGGCCTGATGATGGCGCTAGATGAAAGGTTAAGGGATCAGCAACGTTATTTCAGTTCTTCCTGTGGGGAACATGAATGTTTGAACCAAAATGTGTGCCAATTCATCTAGTAGATATTGAAGTATTTCATTCAAAATTAAAAATGTCACCATCATGGGTGCACTAGAGGAAAAATCAGGGGGTCGGCAAGTCATTGGGATTCATCCTCTGGCAATCCAGTAAACAACTGCTGATATTTCACTCTTGAACAAAGTTGTGGACCGTAGAGAGAAATATAAGACAGTAAAGACATATTTATTCAGTACATTGGTTGCTATAGTTTATCCAGACAACACATAAATTATGTAGAGGGTTAAAAGACTCAGGATGTTCAGTTACTGTTCAACTCAACTCTTTCTGAACTGTAAATGTTGTATGATAGTTGGTGACAGACACACAGGTCACATGATCTCAAGAAGACATAAATTTTGTATGTCTTCTTGGGGTTTTGAAACAATACAGTGTACAGTGACACATAACCAAAAATGGATGACTGAACAATATAAAACTTACCCTAGTCTGACAAATTTGAATCCTGAATACATGGCTCTGGAACAAACTAATTGCTGGTTGTGGTTTGACTGTTTATCTATGTTCCAGGACATCCAAATATGGGAGGACCAATGCAACGGATGACTCCACCCAGAGGCATGGTACCACTAGGACCCCAGGTATGGGACCAGATAAGTGGGGATATTTACAAAGCATTGGTTTTGATAGTTACTCTCATGTAGACACAGCTGAGGACATTTTGGTGTTTTTGTTTTAGAGCTATGGAGGTGGGATGAGACCACCGCTAAATGCCCTGGTTGGTCCTGGGATGCCTGGCATGAACATGTGAGTGGTATCTACATATTGTTACCTATAGGCATGCAATGTAAATGTAAATGACCTCCCACATGTCTCTCACTCAGAGGGGACAGAATTAAACTGAAAATGTCCTTAATCTCTGACTACAGTAGATGCAGTCAGCCATTTACTTTACAGTATGTAGCTTTTGATTACAACTTTACTGTTTGTTCTTAGCTATTAGAGGTCTACACGCGGAGCTAGGAGCCAGCTTTGCTCTATTTTGTCTTCCTTTTTTAAATGTTGTTCCCATCACCTCTCTTGGGCAACTGAAGAATTTGTTGTTGCCAACTCTGCTCAAATGAATTGGGAACAAAGAAGCCTGCCAAAAGCAGAAAACTAATGTGTGTGTGTGTATGTGTGTGTGTTCCAGGGGGCCTGGTGGGGGTAGACCTTGGCCAAATCCTCCAAACTCCAATTCGGTAAGTGCTGTAACAAAGACACCAAACAGAGAGTTATTTGATTTATTTCATCATTTACTACTGTATTTTTTCAGACCCCTTACTCTTCTGCATCTCCAGGAAGTTATGTGGTATGTATGTTTGAGTTTAAACTGCTGCTGTTCACTAGTTGTACAGGTTGCTTTTCATTAGTTCATGTATGAATCTTATTGAAACCAAAACTGTAATTTCAGGGACCTCCAGGAGGAGGTGGGCCACCTGGGACCCCAATAATGCCAAGTCCAGCAGGTAAGCTCTGTATATGCATGTGTGTGTGTGTGTGTCGGTGTTGTCTGTTGTGCTTTGTGTTTGGTGTGTGTGTTGGTTGGTGTGTGTTGTGTGGTGTGTGTGTGTGTGGTGGTGTGTGTGGTGTGTGTGTGTGTTTCTGTTTATGCTCTCTAATCCTTTTATTGTTTTCCATTTGTTATGTCAGATTCAACCAACTCTGGTGACAACATGTACACTATGATAAACACAGTCCCTCCAGGTGGAAGCCGACCAAATGTGAGACATTTTTCTCTCTGTATATCACTGTGTCTACTGAAGTGCAGATGCTTATGGAATTTGTGTGTGGGTGTAATAGCTCTTTGATATAAAAAAAAAATATGTATTGTTTTTACTTTTTGTTACTTTGTTAATGGTTAATTTTGTTACAGATCATTCATTATCATTGTCTCCTGTGTATTTTCTCCCCAGTTCCCTATGGGTGCAGGTGGCGATGGTCCATTAGGGGGGATGGCTGGTATGGAGCCCCATCACATGAATGGATCATTAGGTATCAGGAATAAGTAGCTGGTACAGTGTGTGCCGCAGTGACACTAAGTCTCTGATTATGTTTTTCCCCTAATTTGTCACATAATTTAAGATAAACAAGCATCAGTTTACTAACAGTGATTTGTGATCTTTTCATACTTGTGTTCCCTCTCTCAGGGTCAGGTGATATGGACAGTCTCCCCAAGGTAGGAGAAGATATTTATCTACTTTGAAACTCCAGTTCGCAATTTCACTGCACATCTGGTTTTTGTAGCTTTTAACTTAATGGTAATGTGTGTATTAAATACGTCTTTATTACAGAACTCTCCTGGTAACCTAAGTATGAGTAACCAGCCTGGGACCCCCAGGGAGGATGGAGAGATGGGAGGAAACTTCCTTAACCCTTTTCAGAATGAAAGTGGAAGTAAATTGTCATCTACTGTCTGGTATGATTATAGGGATCTCAGGCTTCATACCATAACTATTGAGGTTAAAGGACCAGTGTGTAGGATTTAGTGGCATCTAGCGGTGAATATGCAGATTGCAACTAATGACCTGGGAATGACAAACAGGACAAAGTGTGGGAGGACACAAACCTTGTGTATAATGCGAAAGGTCCTATCTACCAGTGTTTGGTTTGTCCATTCTGAGCTACTCTAGAGACGTGGTGGTTCAACATGGTGGAATCCATGGAAGGCGACCCGTGGTGTCTGTAGATAGGCTCATTCTAAAGTAACAAAAACACAAAGATTTTCAGGTGATTATACACTAATGAAAACATACCTATGAATATTATATTCTGTTTCCATTTGCCAATATATCCTCCTAAATGTTACACACTGGACCTTTAGGTTAAAAATGGATTTACAAAATGTTGCTTTTTTAAGATTAGTTTGACATTTTGGCAAATACACATATTTGCTCCCTCTCAAATTTGTACAGTAAAATTTAAGCTATAGCCGGCAGCCAATTACCTTAGCTAAGCATAAAACTGGTAAACAGCTATCCTGGCTCTATCCAAAGGGAAAAAAAGTCCACTTACTAGCACCAGTTTTACTAGTGAACATATTATATCTGATACACCAAAGTGTATAAACAACAGGCTCTAGCTTTATGGGGATTTATGTATTTGACTATTTCTTGGCTGAGAGCAGTGTCTTTCTGGAGTTTCCACTGGTCACCTGGAAACCTCACTGTGACAACAAAAGTCCAGAAAGTCACTAGGGATTAAATAAACAAAACATAAGGATATAATCTTCAGAGGTACTGGTAGGTAGATTTTGTTGCTAAAAGGCCAAGCTAAGTATTTGCTATCTATAGATATTAACCATACAAATGTGTTATTGCATTCATGTAAGGAAGAAAGCAATTAAACAAGCATATTTCCCATAATTTTAAACTTTTTCTTAAATGTTTGAGAAGTTTTTTTAATGTCAATAAACAATTCAGAGTATTTTGGAATTGGGTTTCTAATTCAGGGTACTGCTGTATAACAGTAAAAACTTTTATATATTTTATAAGTTTGTGTTTGGTACCATGTCTGTATTTCTCACCTGTGTGGGTATGTATGGGTGGACCAGAGGGTTCACCCTGGTTAACTAGAGGAAAGCCAGAAGACAGAACAGAAGGGTGTCACTTAAACTATGTTTTTGTTCCGGACAAGGAATGTAGTGACCCTGGAATCATTTGGCTTCATAGTGCAGTGTCTGCCTTTGTCTCAGTGCAGACTTGGGGTTGTACTTTGGTTCTACTCAGCATCTGACCACTCTTCCAGGAACCCAAGAATCAACTTGTGGCCTATTTGCCTTTTTCACACACACTCACACATACGTATTTCTCCCAATCTTATCTCTGCAGTATTCTCCAAACATGACGATGAGCGTGTGAAGGCTCTGGAGGCACATTTGGTCAGTCACTCAGTAAGCTGGTGTGGATCGGTGAAAAGCAGAGAGACAGGATGTGATGTCATCTAGGCCAGTGACTCTTCCTCCACCACCACCTGCGTAGTCAGGACATTTGGCCCAGGCTCCGTCCTTCTACTATCCCCCCCATCCCTCCATTGTTTCTGTCCACGTCTCTTCTCCCCTATTTCTTCTCCCATTCTAAGTGGTGACTCTGCTACATTCATCAGTTCTTCCTCTGCAACTATGAGACTGTACAAAGGAACCAAATTGAAACAACCCAGAGGAGAACTCTTTGTATATTTGCGTACAGTGTGTATGAGACTGTGAACACACTCCAGTCACTGTCACAGACAGATGTCTCTGCCTTTTGCATCATATCACACCCAGAAAGTTCATGCCCAGAAACAAAAGGCCAGATTCCTATTTATCCTAAATTAACCATTTTAAGGATCTAAAGAGATAAACACACTTTTTGATTGATGATGAAATTTAATCTGACTGGATGTCACAAGGAACATCTTTTGTCTTTTCTTGGCAATTTATTTTGTCCATTACTGGAATAGAATTGGAGAGACATCACACTCATATTACCATGAGGTTTATTTGAGGCTTGTGCAGATATTTGTCTAGTAATTTAAAGTCATTTTAAATGTTGTGGTTGTCTAAGATGACCACTAACATTGCATTTTATGTTTTATACTAAGAAGTTTTTCAATTTTCGTCCCCAAACTCGGCCACAAATGTGGAAAATGTAAGATGCCTCACCCGTATCACATGTTTGCAAGGCCTGATTTGGCAAATGAAGCGCAGATCAAAGTCAGCTCTTTGGTCAGACTTTAACCATGATTTGCAGAAAGCCTTCAGCACAACCTGGAATATTTGCCTGCATTTTGAATTTAAAGTCACATTGAATGGTTATTGGGGGACAATTGCTTTTTTCAAAGCTTAAAGTGAGACTATGTTAATTGTGTTGAACAGTGGCCATTGTTGCTGCAAGTGACGATTACAGGATAGGATAATGGTAAATGCTAAGACCGATACAGTGAGAGTCATATGATCCAGTGATGGATTAAAATGGCTTAGTAAGTGGCCCCATTATAGCGTAATATCTAGCAAAATTTTGGTAACATTAGCTAACATTCAGCAATCAGAAGCTACTGGTCAAACCAGAAGTAAGGCTCAGGCAGCAAAACCCCAGAAGTGTACTGAACTGAGAAATGTGAGTTGTATTGCTTATGAATTCAACTTTCTATTTTGTAAGAGTAATAATGTGTTTTTCTTTATCCAAAACTTACATAACTGGAGAGCATTGAGGATAGGACTGAAAGTTTTTTCATAATCAAGTCTTTTGGTATTCAGTAATAAACCCTTTGTTGCAATTCAAACAGCAAGACTCCCCAGTATGAGCGGTATACCGAGTTTCCTTTTGGAGGATTTTATAATCTGTTCACTGCACGATCACAGGACAAAGTTTAAAATGGGGATGAGCAAAAGATACTGCATGTGGCCATGTTATTAAACAAAAAGGGGACACTGAACCTGTACATGTGATTTGTTGGTTTTCTTTGCTGAGGCCTGTCTCAAATCTAGTTATTTAAATCGTTATCCAAATGTCCTGGAGCCGCAATGTCCCACATTCTCTGGATGTCAAAATAGGAGAGAAAAAGAACTCAAAAACAGATGACCATTATGGATGGTAAACTGCAAGACACAAGCTTATAAAGTCACTTTGGTCACTCATACTTAATTGTCATCCGGATAAACTGTGATCTCAGTGTGATGTAAAAGGATGGTTGGTACAGAAAGCTAAAATAAGCTTGTTTTTAATCAATGTTTTAAACTTTTTTCACTGCCCAAGATGTATTATCATCATGTACAAAAGGTTGATATGCCTGTGAACATTCTCCTTTCCCCTCCCTAACTGCAAAGTGTACAGCTCACAAATGTAGCTCCTCTGTCTTGTATGTGTATTTGATATTATTATTATTTAAAGAAAAATCTGGAGGGAATTATTGCAAAACGGAGGGATGGACTGCACCATCACAACTGAACAGAGATATTTTATTTTGTTTTGTGCTAGATTGAAGCCATAAGTGGGAGTACAAGAAGATGCATTTGTAAATTGGATCATGTTTTCTGTTTTGTGGCAGTATGTGGGACTCCATTTGTGATGTGTTGATTTCCTCTTTTTTATTCTTGTATTATGTTTTTGTAAATACACAGAGAAGTATTTCATGGGTTTTAAATATGCTAGTATAAAGCTTCTCTTCCCTTAGTCAAAGTGTCAGCTCTTTTCATTTGTAAGCACTGTGTGTACACGAACAGGGTGTATTTGAGGGAATTTAAGGTTATCACTTGTTATGTCCTTGTATTGTACAGCAGAGCAGTGTCTCCAATGTGACAACGTTTAAGAACAAAGTCCGATTGTGATCCTGCCAAAGGCCATTTTTTTCAACTGAGCTTTGTTCCAGTATTACTGGAACTGGCTGCCACCCACTTTGTGACTGAATTTTGGGAGCATTGGTCTAGAGATGTGGGCCTTTCACCAGAAGGTCGCTGACAGTTTGCCAGATAAATGTGTGTAGGTAAAGAGAAAATAATCTATCCTGATTTATCCCGCCACCGTCTGATGAATCTGTTTGGGGAAAAGGCAAGGTCCCTCCCTCAGACAATCAGTCCCATAGCTACAACCACTGAGATGCCCTAAGCAAGGAAGTTGGATAGCTTTCAAGTGTGAACCGCATGACTGCAAAGTCTACCATGATAAATACAAGTTTTTTTTAAAAAGAACTGAAAAAGAGAAACAATGAGAATTAATCAGAAGATTGATACCACCATTAAAGGTCCAGTGTATAACATTTAAGTGGCTCTATTGGCAAAAGCTGAATATTCATAGGCACATTTTTATTAGTGTACAATATTAGTGCACTAAATATAAGAATCATGTTTTTGTTACCTTAGAATGAGCCGTTTTTATCTACAGAGAAGGCAGGTCCCCCGATCCCCTGGGGGGATAGTCCTTCTACTATCCCCCCATCCCTCCATTGTTTCTGTCCACGTCTCTTCTCCCCTATTGCTTCTCACATTCTAAGTGGTGACTCTGCTACATTCATCACTTCTTCCTCTGCAACTATGAGACTGTACAAAGGAACCAAATTAAAACAACCCGGAGGAGAACTCTTTGCATTCTGGCACAGGCTGTACATACTCCTAGATGACACTTAATCCCGCACACTGGTCCTTTGACTATAAAACTACAGCGAGCTGGCAGTTATCATAGAATCAGGGCAGTAACAGCCTTTTCACACATTTATTTACACTGTGGCTGGAATCCAGTATAACACTTTTGCCAACTTTAGAGGTCCACACATAGTGAAATAAGAGCCCGTTGTTCTGTAGTTATAATGTAGTTGCCACATTATTATACGCAGCAGCACACTCAAGTCACAAGTCAAAGAGTGACAAAAATGTGACAGCTCCACTAAACAGCACAGTCAGCACTGCAATTCAAACAAACTGTAGACTGCCCACTTGACATGTTACTCTTCAACCCCCGCCCCCAAACTTTCTCCTCTCCCTTATTTATGTCGCTCCACCTCAGCTAGTCTTCACTGTGGCCTTCCTAGAATAGAGTGATCCTGATCTTGCTCTGGTATATAGTTGGCTGTCATTTGACTTCTAACCATGGTTGTTCAGTTTTGTTTTGCTTTGTTGGCTTTCTCCTCTCTGACTGCTGCAGCGGATCCAGAATGTGAAGAGCTGGTGAAACCTCTGGAGGATCGAAGCCAGGTACGTTGTCCTCAGCATTTCTAATCAGGATAAAGGATTTTGATTCTGGATTTTGATTTGTTTTAAAAGGCTTTACACTGGTTGTTTTGCATGACCTAACTTAAAACTTATATTGTTATTGTTTGTTAATAACTGATAGCAAAAATGGTTTCAGTTTTTATTCTGTGTTCATGAAGGCCCAATATTTGGGATTTGAGAGCCACAAGCATCCACAAGCTAGAAGGAGAATGTGTGTTCGGGAGTTTCTTGAACTTTAACATAAAGAAAGTCTGAACACTTATTAGCAATACTAATTGTAGTTTGCAGGTTGGACATTTTTTTTGCATATTGTTAAAATGTACCATGCATTGTCCTAATCAGATTTCAAAGGCACTTCATGAATAAACAGGATTGTTGGATTTGTGCTCCAAAATCTCCTCACCAACATTTATTTTTTTATTTAAATTGTATTTAAAAAATTGCTATAGATAGAATATAATATAATAAAGTTTTCATTTTGCATGTATGTGTCTAGTTTTCTGGAAAATGGATATTCTATGTTGGAACATCAGACAACCAAGACTCCATGGAGGAATTTAAAACTATCAACAGCTCCTGGATTGAACTCTCACTCATACCTGATAGTGAAGACATGACCCTCCGCTGGGCAGACAAAATGTAACTGTTGATCTTTTGAAAGTTATTACCTTTAATGCAACCAGTGCATAAGACTTTATGTGCTTATTATATTCGCCTCTCCTTTTAAGGATGGATGGAAAATGTCATCTTGGAAGCACTAATTGCACTTTCACAGGAAACTCCACCAAGGTGACATGTAAGTAAATAATGATACATATTATTAAATGTGCTTTAACTCACGATTACTGGAAATACATAACAATATGTTAATGTTATTTCTACCTCTAATAGTCCACTTTGACTCCTCCACTTATGAGAACGTTGGGAGGCACCTAGTGACCTGCCCTGACTGCCTCCTCTGGACAGATGACTCAGTGATGAAGGGCAAAAACGGGGAGACCAAAAAAAGCAGAAACCTCTACCTCTTCAGTGAGTTCACAGCTGTCTGTAACTGTCTGCATCAACCTTTATGTACACCAATGTGTAAAACCCCAAAACTCTGAATTTAAATTCTTTATTTAATAGATGTTTTTAATAGGTAACTGAGATAACATTAACTTTTACCTCCCTCTGCCTGCCCTACAGCAAAGTCTGGGACATTGGATGCCTCTCATCTGGAACACTTTAAGAAACAGGCTGCGTGCCTCAACTTTCCACCAGAATTCCACTTTGGAGAAAACAAAAGTAAGATGCTGCGGCCTCTCTCTGTCTTTGCCACTACGCACACAGTAAACAGTAAGATGCAACCTGATTTCCTGCCTCTGTTTCAGACCTGTGCCCTGATGCCACAGAGGATCCAAAGGAGGAAGATCAATAGAGAAACACATGTTGACGCAACTGTAGTCACCTGCACCTAAAATCCTGATACCTGAGTCCTCCATGAGTCAAATTTGTATTCAAGTATGCTTGTTACAGATGATTGATATATATGAATGAAGAGAACAGCTTTTTTCATCCTGCAAAGGGAGACGAGAGGGATTATAGCTTTTTAAAGTTTGTCTCTGCCTTGTAAAAACAAAAACACTACTTACCTGTTGAAGTTAGTTGAACCAAATAGACTGACTTCACGTTTACTGTCAGATTCATGAATCATGATGGATGCCACTAAAATGCCTTTTTCTTGTATGCATATAAAGCTTAACAAAAGGAAACAGTGTATGTTTTCATGCTTCTATTTTACATAATGCAACACATTTGTACTTTCTGGCTCTCTGCAAGTAACTTCCAACAAGCCTCCAGTTATTTCTACAAAAACATTGTCCAACACAGACTGTCAACTTGTCGGAGGGCCCCTTGAAGGATGAAGAGCGACAGTTTTACAAGGCTGTGAGAAATGTCTGATGCAGTGCAGCCCTTTCAGAAGTTGTCTTGCCCTGTGTTGCGATTTCCATGAAAGATGAAAAAGTTGGTGGCTTTTCACCTTGTTTTTCTCTCACTTAATTTCACATGATTCACTTTCAACCATTGTGTATCTAAAAATATTTACTGTAAAAACTAAAATTGTAAAATTTCTCCCTGACGCCTTAATTAAGAAATTACGAAAATAAAGTCGTAATATTACCAGAATAAAGTCATAATAATATGAGAAAAAAGCCCTAATATTACAAGAAAAAAGTCGTAATGTTACGAGAATAAAGTCGTAATGTTACGAGAATAAAGTCGTAATAAGGACACCAACAGACTGAACAAA
>NW_023339718.1:398557-404344 GCF_004916995.1 Morone saxatilis
CAGTCTTCCCCCTGCGTTAAAATGAGGGTTGAGCATCTTGTGAAGTTATACTTTGGTATTGGTTTCACAAATAAGGAAATACTTCGTACTCGTAACATAACAACTTTTTTCTCTGATTATTACGACTTTATTCTCGTAACATTATAACTTTTTTCTCATAATATTAAGACTTTATTCTCTTATTATTAAGACTTTATTCTTGTAATATTACGACTTTATTCTCCAAAATTGTCCAAAAATTGTATTTATTTTATTTCATAAGTACTTTTCGCTCCTTAGTATGGCGCTGATACCATTTTCAGTGTCACCAATCAAAAGACCAGCGCAAGAGAGCACCTCATTTACGTGATGGCATAGCCTGCTTTATATGTAGTTACTTGACTTCCTCTTACTGTGTCCATTAAGATTTAATGCAGATCTTTATTCACCATCTGCTGCACAAAAACACAAACTAAGAAAACATGAAGCACATTCCACAACACAAAATGTGCTTTAAATCTTTTCTTGACATCCCTGTGGTTCTTTCAAAAACCAATCATTGTAGATATGGGGCCAAGGCACACAACTGGTGATTCATTACCCAATATTAGTAAATGTTATGAGAGCTAGTACCTTCCCTGAGGAAACACAAAGCTACTAAAGGTGTGTTGAATGAATTAGCAAATAAAGGTTTATGGAAATGTTTGTAGTGTTTTGAAGCCACTGCCATTGAAATAAGAGATGAGGACAAGAGACGTTTGTGTGTTTGTGTGTGTGTGTCTTTTTTTCTCCTTATTTGTGTGCGCATGTGTGTGACTCTGTACAGGGGGTGTTCACATATTGAAAGATGGTGGGATCTTGTTATTCAGACTCTGCCATCTGGCTGTTATGTAACAAGATAAATAGGACACAAGCCCTTACTGACTGGATGTGTGTCTGAAGAGGAGTGTGTGTGTGTGTGGTGTGAGGGTGTGTGTGTGTTGTGCGTGTGCGTGTGTGTGTGGGCTCAGCCCACTGTTACACAACACTTCCCCTGGTTCCTTTGAGGAGGCTGTAGCTGGCAGGATCCCTGACATTAGTGGTTGCTCTCTGACTGCCTGCTGACTCGAGCTATGGCTGCACAGCTGGTTGTCGCGCTGCTTGCTCTCACCTCCCTGGGTGCTGCATCTGAACTGGACTGTAAAGAGCTGGTGAAGCCTCTGGTACTGGACAGCCACAGCCCCGTAAGTATCAGTGATCATTTGTTATGAGCTGCTCGTATGTGGGGAGGCTCTGAGGCACAGTGCTGTGTGTTAATATAAAATGAATTGCAGGGTTTTGCTTTGGTAATATTATGTTACAAATGTTCTACAGCGTGATTTCAAATAACTATGGCTGTTAAAAAAGGAAAATGCATTAAACTAGTTGTTTAGGAGTCAAAAAACATAATTGGTAATTAATTGTACTAGTATATTGGAGAGTATATGTTTTACTACTTTCCTACTGGATAATAAAGTATGATTGCACTCTAACACAGACAAGCAGCCCAGTCATGTGAGTGAGCTGTGTGGATGTTTTGCCTCTGTGTTTGTGGCAGATCTATGGGAAATGGGTGCTCCATGTTGGGTCGTGGGACCAGCCTGGCTTGAAAAGCGACTTGGTGTCGGTGAACAGCTCTTGGGTGGATCTGTCGGCTTCCTCAGACAGCGGAGTCATGACCATCTACTGGGCCGACCGCCTGTAATGACACTGCTGACTGCAAATCATCCGTCACATGACCACATTGCCATGTTTAACTTCACAATGATGTAGTTATCCGTCACAATTTACAGTTAAATGTGTATAGGTTGATGCGGATTGAAACTCTATTTCTTTTTTTCATTACAGAAGTGAAGATAAATGCCTTCAGGGTGTAGCCAATGCCACCATCTCAGGAATGACCAGTCACACCACGTGTATGTATCTTGAAATATTTACAGTATTTTTCTGCTGACTCACCATCTCTCTCTATGCTGTGTAATGTTATGTGTGTGATGCATGCAGCCAAAGCACATTAAGTGTAGGTGGATCTCAAGTAAACACTCATACAAGGCTCTGAATACAGTATCTGACTATGTGTTACTATTATTCTTACTATGGTATTTTTATGTGATATTTTATTGTACACCATTTCAAATAGATAAAAACGTACAGTAGGTCACTCTGCGCTTGTTTTAATATCGTGCATATACATTTATGTGGATGCTTTGTTTTCCTGATGTTTCACAGTTAATATCAACGGCCACACTTCATATCATGATGGAAAGTACTATGAGACCTGCTCAGAATGTCTCCTGTCCGAAGACACCACCCTCCTCCCTGATGGCAAATCAAAGGGACGATACCTTTTCCTCTTTAGTAAGGCTTTTTTCCCCCTCCACAGCTGATTTGAGTAGAAATATATATTTAGGAGGATAATATTTGGAGAAATTACTCCCATTTGTCTCTATTTTGTGTCCTCTCTCAGTTGGCTTCTCTTCTTTCTCCCCACATAACTCTGCATGTTTTATTTCTCTGGCTGCTCTTTTAAAGCACGGACCGGCACTCTAGAACCATCTGATTTAGAGACGTTCAAGAAGCAGGCAGAGTGTCTTAAATTCCTCCCAGAGTACCACTTTGGAGGATCAGGTCAGCTCCCATTTCAGCTCTGTGTCTTTAATTAATTAATAATTACCAAAGTCAATTATCTTTCTTCACTAATATTTTTCTCTTATTTCAGATCTGTGTTCAGATGACAGGGAAACTGCTTCACCTCCTGTAGAGAATACAGAGGATGAAGAAACCGATGTTCAGCCCATTGCAAAGTAAAGCAGAGCAAGGAGGTGTCATAGCCCACTGAACAGCCTACACACACCCAAACATATTCAGTTTAACATGCACTAAATAGTGTTGTTGTTGCATGTGCACTGATATAATATTGTCCTGTGAAATAACTTTTCAATGGTCATTGTCCAGCAATGTTAAAACCAGGCCTGCTGGTGTCATGTCATGTAAGATCTGTTGTGTGTAGTTGTATCATTGTGTGTCTCTGCCTGCTAAGTTCTTTGAACTTTTATGATTTAGTTTAGGAAATGTCAAACTCTGACTAGTTTGTGGCATATTCTGGCAGGTACAGTAATGGTTGAAAAGTCCACTCAAATGTCTCCTTTAAATACATTTAACAATCGGTAAATAGTTGAGTGTATAACTGTTTGGTAAACTGGAAAAAATAAAACAGCTTTCAATCTCCTTCTGTACTGTGTTCTAGTCATTTATGTCTACCCTTATGCAGAAAAGGCATTTGGCTTCTGAGGTTCAACATTTCCTTTTTCAAATACAATAAAGATGCCAGACATTCTGCTGACCCATATGTCAGAATTATACGCTTCATCCAAACTACTACAGCTCTTCTCAAATGCACCGCTGTTCCCAGAAACTTCAACAAAGGCTGTTGCTGGGTAACGTCCCTGTAAGGGGGAGAAAGAAGACGTCAAATTTTAAACTGTAGCCACAAGGAGTCCACACACACCCACAGGGAAACAACCTTCGTTCCACTAAAGAAAAGCTGCTTCAGGTCCTTTCTTAATGTCTCAACAGTCCCAGACAAGTTGTGGCACTTTGCCTGAGTTCATTCAGGGGGAGCAGTATTGGCAACAGTGAGCTGTTGAGCTGGCCATTCGATGCTGAGTAAAAGAAACCTGCTTGGCTCTGCATGGTCATTAAAACTCCACTCCACTGGTGCATCTGAGCATGAAGAAACCCCCTCCTCCCCCAAATTAGCACTTGCACAACAGCTTTTTTTGTTTGTTCGAAACCCCAGAGGGAAAATGAATCAGCTTTAGACGTTTTCTGTTGCAGCTTCAGCAACATCCTCTGCAGTGCCGCTGTCTCTCCTTCTTCCATCTCATCCTCACCCCTCTGTCTGAACCATGGCTCTGCTTGTTGTTGTATTTCTGCTGGCTCTAACTTCCCTCACTGCGGCAAGTGCACCTGATTGTAAGGACCTGGTCAAACCTTTTATGCCAGAGGACCCCAAACTGGTAAGTTGTTCTCATGATCCTTGTTTTGTCTTATTTATCCCAATTATGGTTGATTTGATTTAAGAAGCATATTATCAACAATAAACAGTCAGATATTATTAATATATTACATGAATCTTGACTTTTTGTGTCAAGGTTTTTGGAAAATGGGTGTATGTGATGGGAGCTGGTGACCCCAAGCCGTACCACAAGGCACTGGAGTCTCTGAAAAGCTCCTGGATAGACTTGTCACCCACTTCTGACAGTCAAATTGTGACATTACGTTGGGGAGATCAATGCTTGTAAGTCTGGTAATTTAGTTAATTGCTGGCAGAATCATCCTTAAAGTTTGTAGCAGAGTGTTAGAAAAAAGTCTTCCATGTTAAATATTCAGCCTTTCAAAAAAAAATTCTATCACAACATGTTCTTGTTTCTCAGTAATCGGTGTATCTCAGGGGAGGTAAATGCAACAGTCTCAGGACTTGCCACCACATTTCGTAGTAAGTGGACAAGTGATGTATTGATTAATACAGGAGAACAGCAACATGTAGCCTATTTGGTGTGATATTAACAGGATGAATAAGAGCACAGTATATGCACAAGAACGTATATTATCCATATAAATAATATTGCATAATAATAAGTTACTTTGTCTGCTTTTAAAGAAAATCTGTCAGATCACAAAGGACATATTCTACAGACTTGCTCTGACTGCTTGCTGTGGACAGACACCTTTCGAAATGGGGACACCACTGGTAGATACATCCTGCAGTTCAGTAAGTCCTGTCCTCATCAACTTTAACACAGTTGGGTCAGAGTTAGTTAACTTATTTTTCAAACATCCTTTCTCTTTCAGCAAGGACAGGAAAAATAGATCCCAAAGATGTGGAAATTTACAAGAAACATGTTGGGTGTCTGAACTTCCCAGACAACTTCCATAGCTACGATGGTAAAACAGGTCAGTAACTTTTTAGTAAGCTGTAATGGACTGGATCTGCTAGATCTTTACTGGACACTATCATTTATACAAGTTGCCACAAGGTGGAGATGTTGTATTTTCAAATGCAATATTCAAATCTACACTTTATGCAGCAAATGTCATTTTTAGAGGAATAACGAGAAGCCAGGAAATGGAAATGGAGCCAACATTGTCCCATGATGCTGTGAGAATATTTGCCTTCTTCCGTTCTTCTCTCACATTTTATCTTTTTTATCTTTTCCTGTGTTTCAGAGCTGTGCCCCGATGACAAAGAGAGTACAGAGTGAGCAGCAATGAAAACAAGACAAAGAAATACAGCAACATTTGTATTAAGCAGAAATATGTATAATGTAGTAGTTTTGTTCTGATTGAATTATCTATGATTTAGCACAAACGTTGCTATTTACAAACACGTTTTTGGCTTCAAGAGTGCCAGTGCATGAATTGATTAATGATTTTACATATTTACTATAACAGATGATGATATACTGAATTGCATTATGAAAAATGTGGGTTCAAAATTGCTGTTTTTGCCTTAAATAATGCAGTTACCACATCACATGTAATGTTTTTTCAGATTAAAACCTTATTGTTATACAGTAAATGTTTAATTCCAATGATTCATTGGGAACACAAATATGAAACAAAAATCTGAAAAGAATGGTGGACTGGCACTGTCATACTGGTGCATATATTTCCTGATTACAAATAGCTAATTGTTTTTAACGTAAACAATGATCCATCCAATTAGCTAATGTAAGTGCAAATAAATCCAGCGTTTCCTTAGTCAGGAGTTCAATACACATTGACAAT
>NW_023339718.1:404444-409121 GCF_004916995.1 Morone saxatilis
AGTGCAAATGAAATCCAAGGCGTTTTCCGGTTTAGTCAGCGAGTTCATATACACATTGACAATTGAGTGATCATACTGACGTGTGTGTGGTGTGTGTTGATGTGTGTGTGTGTGTGGTATTTGGAAGAGTTCTTCTGTCAGGGCAGGGCCCTCGGTCGGCCATGTAGTTTAAAGAGACACTGTCACCCTATTTGCATTAGGCTTTGAGTCATCAATTAGGAAAACCCAGCTCAGTATTTTTGAAATGGTCGGTGCCGCCATTCCCTCCATTTTCCCCTTGAATGGGAGAGAATACGGATTTCAGTTGTTGCCACTTCTCTGCTTCCAATGGATGTAAAAATTCGGTAAATTTTGGCATCACTGGAAGCAGGATTAGTTCTCATAGTCTTTGTACGGGAGGGGGTTTGCGTGAGACTACAAACACTCTTTTCTCGGTCAAATAGGCACCAAATTCAAAATTTATGTTACATTTCGACTACATATATAACCCACTTTCAATAAAGATTAATGTTTCCACGGGTGAAATGCTTCTTTAAGCCACCAGTCTGCTGTATTGGCTCCCCATGCCAGTTTGAATGCTCTCCATCTTGCATGACCTGCTGCTGTCTGTCCGCCCGGTGGTTCTTGTACTTTGCGTTCCTGAGCTGTTCTCTGCTTGTACCAGTCGCCTACATCTGACCAGTGCTCCCACCTGCTTCTGGCACTGAGAGGAGCCAAAGTAATAGAGGACTGGATCCAGACAGCAGCTGAGGCTGCCTACACACATGGAGATCAGGTATGCCTGGTAGGAACTGTCACTGGACTTAAAGGACAGCTGAACATAGTGAACCATCAGGATGATGTTGGTTGGGGTGAAGCAGACAACAAACACCACCAGCACGACTAAAGCCATCACCACAGCTCGAGTCTTCCTGGAGCGATTCTCCACATTGGCTGCTGCCAGAGCCTGAATAATACGTACGTAACAGACAACAGTAAAGACAAGAGGGATGAAGAAGAAGACAGAGGAGTAGATGGGGAAGAAGTAAAGATAGTAAGTTTGTAAGTTTTCCACATCCTGCACATCATGGCAGGTGGTGATGCCCAGGTCTGGCAAATAGATGGTTTGCCCAGAGATCAGGAGAGGGAATACTCCTCCGAGGGCTAACAGCCACATGGCAGCACACACAGCTGAAGCTGTCTGAGGGCTGCGCCACGTCAGCGAGTTCATGGGGTAAACCACGGCCAGGAAACGGTCAATGCTGATACACGTCATGAGCAGGACAGAGCAGTACATGTTGCAGTAGAAGGCTGCTGTGACAACTCTGCACATGAAGGAGCCATAGATCCAGTTGTTGCCATGGTAATGGTAGGCGATCTTGAAGGGAAGAAGCAGGCCGAACAGCAGGTCAGCGCAGGCCAGGTTCAGCATGTAGATCACCGCTGGTTTTCTTGGACGGATGTGATGCACAAACATCACCATGGCAACAAGGTTGAGGGGCACGCTGATGATGAAAACGAGGGTGTAAATGGTCGGGACAAAGCTTGTTGCCAGGCGACCCTGGAGAAAAGCTTTGGCTTCCTCTGAGACAGAATAGCGCTTCTGGGGATGCCGGTGTGGGCCATGGTGGCCATGTCTCTTTACTGGCTCCTGCTCCAACCCTGAGCCAGACCCCCCGTCATCCTTCAAACTGTCCAACACAGATAGGTCAATGTACTCTACCGGCTCATCTGTGACCATTACAAAGTGACCAGAGAAAGTTCGTGGAAGGAGCTCTGAGCCTTGAAAGAGACAGGGAAACGGAGCAGAAAACATTAGTGGTGTTCTGAAGTGCATGTACAGCACACTGTTACCCACACTTTTTAAACAGTTAGGATACCCAATTCTCAGTTACAGTATCTCTAGCCATGCAGAATTTTAGCTTTATTTTCTCAGGTTTTAGATCTGTGAAAGGTATCCAGTTACTTTGGACCATTTCTTTATTTTCCTTCCTTCAGTTCAGATTTAGGGGCAAATTGTGTTTCATTTTGTTTTAGCAATTGGGACAATCTTCTTCACTGCCCAAACCTTCTCTTTAAAAGAATATTTTCATAATTTCATATGTTTTACAAATATATGATGCAGCACTACACACATTTAACATTATAGAATTAGTACATTTATAGATTGGAGGTAATTTGGTGTTATGCACAGGAGGCTTAGTTGGGTTTTTTAACCTATTCATAATCTACCACGACCAGTAGTATGGGAAGATGTTGGACACTGTACTTAAGTAAAAGTAGTAATACTATACTTTAAAAATACTCTATTAAGTAAAAGCCCAAGTAAAATATTATCAGCAAAATTGACTTTAAAAATGTATTAAGTAGATTGGGTAAAATTGAAATACTCAAGTAAAATAGACTACAAGTACCACCAAATTGCACATATGTAGCCTACAGTACTTACAGTACAGTACAGTAACAAATCATGATTTAAGTTTATCATACTGGCCCATTCTTCAGTTTCAGGTAAGCAGTGTTATCCCTGCATTAAAGCGTTTCCTACTGTATAGGCTAGGTTATAGCTGAAGCAACTGACAGGAGATGCCACATTTATTTTTAATTACAAGGCTCATAAAATAAAGTAAATGTTAACCTATCTTGCATTTATAAAACCCTGCAGAGTACAAGCTCGTACTAACTATAGTCAGATAAAATGACATATCTTATGCACTATTACAGAGTTCTACACAAAGGTTATGGTTAAAAAAGCAACTTACCATTTTGGGAGGTGAGTGCTGAGCCGTGGAGAGAAAACAACACCAACACCACGACTGACAGGTGAACCATGGCTCTACTGTATATCCACCAAATATTTCACACCTATATGTGTGCTGAAATGGTCTGTTTGCCACACAACAGTTACTGAGGTGTTTTTCTGTCAAACATGCTATTACAGTCCAGTGTGGATACTCCGCCTCCCTGCACATCTCCTCCCCATTACAGACAAATTATGTGTGAACAAAGAAGTTTAAGGTCGGCAGACAACTGAGAAACCATTTGTTGATAAGTTAAATAATGGATAAATAAAATACTCCTGATAATATGGATGACAGATGAGAAAAAACATAACTGTTGGCATGTGTAATTTATTATGCACATTGTTGAAACATTAGAAATCACTTATATACTGATAATACATATTAAAAATACATCCGTTTTAGCTTTTAAAATAGTTTTTAATGTTTTATTAATTAAAACACGTTTCTTTAAACATTTTAATTAAAAGGCACTGGTCATGCAGGCCAGCTAGAAAGTTGCTCTATAGCTTCATTTCTGAACTAATAGACAGTACTGTTTCGTCTGAAATTTCCATCAAACCTTTAAAGTTGTTTTAACATACAAGGTAACAATAACAGTGTTTTTCCCAACATCTTTTACATACAAAACATGAATACCATTACAATTTAATTATTAAAAAATACATTACATTTACAATCACCACATGGAAAAATACACAACCGATACATTTAGTCGGACAAGAACATTTCATTTTGGTGTGATCTATCAAATTATAATGAAACAAAACACTGCCTTGCACCATGTGATGTTTTCTGACTAAATTTAATTTATTTAACAAACTCAGTACTGTCAGAAGGCACAATCTGTTTCCCCCCTCCTCTTCTGTTGCATTCTCTCCCCCTGTACTTTCTCATTTACCATAGAATTTTTTGTTGAGGAGGAAGATGAGTAAATTGACGTTCACTTTGGCTTTGTCAAACATCTTCATGACGGCCACGCCTTCGTACTGCAGCTGAAGGAGGTCCTGGATGCAAATAAAAAATAGATGCAATGAGAGGCACACACACAAACCAGCTGGTTAACTTTTCAGTCATAGAGATAAGATGTTAATATAGAAGGTTTACATAAAACATTAATAATAAATTCTGACTATATGGTAATAGATTCAATTATTGTATTACTGCCATTAAAATGAAGTCTTCCATAAATGGATTATATACAATTTGTGGCCCTGACTAATAGTCAATTATATTTTTATTCCTACATTATGTACTATCTAACATTTTTCCATACTCAATACATAAATACATACAGATAATTGATTACAACAATTGTATCTTTAGTGGAAAGTATTTGCTCTGTTTCCGTGATATTTCCTGCTAATAGTCCGATGAGAGGAACAGGAAATTTAACCATCTGCCATCCAGGTTTAGTGTTGACTAGTGGGCTGCTTTTATTTCGTGAAATCCTGTTGCACTTGGGAAATGTTTACCTGGAAATGAAGCGGTACTTTTTCCATCTCAACTCCCATAAACTTGGCCTTCACCTCAAAATCCCCAACTTCCTCAGTGGGTGAAATGTCAAACATGACATTTTTGAACCTGAAAAAAACGAGAAAAAAATAACATGAGATTAATGACAAAAAGAGACAAATCAGCACATGGGGAAAAAAAGTCCTATTGTTTCAAAAATATAAAAACTGACAGTAGTTGTCAGCATTTCCACTGTTGATAGGACTCAAATCAGCTTGAATGTACTTGGTTTAACTATATAGCTCTTAACTTTAAAGAATATAGTAATAGTTTAAGAGTAACAGATAAGGTGGGGCATGAAGAAGTCTACCCAAAAAATATTTTCCTTTCCACAAAAAGAAAAACGACACATTCTACTTCAGATTAGATTAGATTA
This sequence comes from Morone saxatilis, assembly GCF_004916995.1. NCBI lineage: Eukaryota > Metazoa > Chordata > Actinopteri > Moronidae > Morone > Morone saxatilis. Next base: position 409,116 of record NW_023339718.1, read on the forward strand.
GATTAG
>NW_023339718.1:409170-409311 GCF_004916995.1 Morone saxatilis
GTACTAGGCAACGAAATGCAGTTAAGCATCTAACCAGAAGTGCAAAGCAGTAAAGTGCAGAGTAGTGTGCATATGTACAGGGATATACAAAAACAAAAACAAAAAAACATTATAGATATAGGCGCCCGGTTAGCTCAGTCG
>NW_023339718.1:409411-452867 GCF_004916995.1 Morone saxatilis
TTAAAAAAAACAAAAAAATTTTATATATATATATATATATATATATATATGAATATACTAGCAGGATATTTACAGTATGAACAGAATGAACGGAGTGAGGTGAATACACTAAGATATATACAGCTATTAAGTTAAGATATTTACAGTATGAACAGCATACTGTTCGTATATCAAAAACCAAGTCATGAAGTAGGATACAAATAAACTAATGGAAACTACAGTTTTATGAAAAAAAATTTTTTTATTAAAAATGTGTTTTAATAAAAAAGTTCTTTGCGTGTCACAGCCTAACAATAGACACTGTAAGTGGTGTAAAAACCCAATATCTGACCATTGGTAACATTAAATACCTAGCCCCTTCTGATAGCTATCTAAGTGGTGAACAGCTCAACTCACTGGTTTGTCTGAAGTCCTTCTATCTCCAGGATGACTCCTTTCTCGTGAAGCTTTGCTGCAGTGTACTTCAGAGACTGTGGCTTCCACTTCTTACTACCCTTATCGTCTCCTTTGCTGTCCAGTTTTATAGATCTGCGTGCATTCCTTGACACACAATACACACATACATATGTAAAATCATCCGTTTACCCAACCATCAACACAACACAGATAATCAAAAGCAAGATTATCATTTACATGCAGTGAGAAGAAATGTTGTGAAAGACTTTTCTGCCACACAAGGAATGAGAAGTATAGGTGTAACTCACTTCCGGTTGAGGTTATCCAGGCAGGTCTTGATGTAGGTATCGTAATAGTTCATCTGGTCCTGGTAGAAGGCCGTTTTCGAGTTGAGTGCTGTCAGTGTCTGCTTGAGCTTCACAAGCTCGGCCTTCCTCCTCTGTCTGTAGCGTCTTTGGTAGCGAATGTCCTGTCAGTTACAGATTTACTTTACAAACTCAGAATCTGAACTGACCTGACTACACTCTGACACGTTGGCACTGGAGACATGCATCTTTCAATGTGAATGAAGAGTGGCTTATGTACCTTTGAGATGTCATTGATAAGATCCTGGTATTTGTTACTAGTAGTGACAAGGCCAGCCTGCTCCAAGTTACGGAGGTTCCTCATGATCTTCCTCTTCTTCTGCTCAAGAGGCAGCTGGCTGTCCTCCAGTACTGCTGGGCTGCTCTTCAGACCTTCTGGTGTCTGAGCATCCTGGACTGCCCGGCGCTCTACAATCTTAGTATGCTCCAACTCCTTCAGGAGCAAAGTCATACAAGAAGTGCATAAAGTGTTAGAACTCTAATTCAGTGCAGTCCTTTCACAGATAAAGATTGCTGTTAGTATATGGGTAAGGAAAAACAAAATAGAAGATATATCACCTGTGGGGCATTAGCCGGGGTCTCAAGAATTTCAGGCAAGGTGTCTCCAGGTTGAATCCGAACCACATCCACTATAAGCTTTTTTGTCCTGTCACACACACACAGAAAAACATAATTTTTACTGTTTCTTTGTTTTATTTGAAGTTTGATGTCACCTAAACCAAATATATATAAAGAAAGCTATATTTCACTGACTTGATTTTAGAAATCTTGTTGGGGAAAAATGTTGTTAGTATCCAGACATGTAGTATGTTTGTTACCACTAACTACAGTCATTAGCAACCACAAGCACTACTCGCCTATATAACATCACCTTCTCTCCATCAACAAGGTTATTTTTAATGTCCAGTTACCTCAAAATCCACTGAACAGAATGCTGAATGTGACATCAAATTATATTTTGATGCAGGCTTGGACCCGACACTGCCACCATATATATGTCTGTATGTTCTACACTGTATTCCTACAACTGGTTTCCCATGTCTTGCTAGCATGATGTGAACACATTATGCAATTACAACCAAATTTAGATGGCACATAACAGATATTAACTCACATTTATTTCACAACTTAAAACAACAAAGAGACCAATTCTCAAATACAGTCTCCTTTAAGAAGACCAGACGGATACATGTTTAGAGGCAAGATAACCCTTACCACCAAGCCCCTTCCTTTTAGGACAGGAAATAATAGAAGAGCCGGAAAGGCAACAAAGACATGCTACTGAGTGACAGCCACAAAGAAACACACACTGTGTCAAAAAGGGTTAAGTACAGTGCATCGCAGGGAATTCGTGGAAATCCCAAACTATATTGTTACTCTAATAATACGGATGATTGCAACATTAAATTGCAATATTGGACAAGCTTGACAACAGGCTTTGCATGAAGCAATTTCTCTCAGCATCCTCCAGCATTAAACTTACTTTGTCATTAGAGTCTTCAAGTCTTTGTCATCTCCTTCCAGTAGCTCAAACTTGCTGGTTAGGGTGAGGGAGATCTCCGTCTTGGCCAGCTGGGTGAGAGCACTCTCTCTGTTTGGGTCATTTGGGTCTACTGCTCCTTCACCTGAAATAAGGCAGTGTATAATTATAAATACAATATAGACAACTTGTGATTAACTTGTGATTAACTTATGATTAATATAAATATAAGTTTGTTTGAGAGTACCGAGCAATGTCTCTACATCAGGGACATCTCCCAGATCCTGCAGCAGCTCATGCAGCAAGTCATTGTGGTCAGGAGAGATGGCCTCCAGATGTTCGAGAAGCAGCTAAACAAGTCCAGACATGATTAGTCTTGTACAAAAAGCTTAAATATTTACTGGGAAATTTGTCATTCAAAAAATGTGTGACCCAGCGAATGAACCTTGTTAAATTCATCCAGATAGAGAAACAACAAAACAGATGTATGGGTCACAGGTGCTAAAGTTTAAGGCCTACAGATAATACAAATGCATAGGTAAAATAAATCATACCCCCATCTACTGTTAACCATGCCGTATCTTTTCTTCACATATCAACCCAACATAAATGATAAAATTATCTTAGTGTGCAAAATGAAGGTTGAGAGAACATCTGTTCAAACCAATATATGTAGCGTCTCTATTGTTAGTCCCTGTGTGAATAGGTGTTGAGTGCAACTGATGACAAAAGGACACAGTTGGACCTACTGACGTCCTTACCACGTCCTTGATTAACACCTACAGGTGAGTTCAAATCTGTTATTAAACAATGTTGGTCACTGTGCTTGGGTTTACCGAGTGAGTATTGATGATCTCCTCTATTGAGATGTAGATGATCGGCTTGCTTAGAGTCACCATATCTGAGTATTCATCAATATTAAACTTCTCCTCAGGTTCAGGGACATCACAGGCTGACTGGAAAAATACCCTGCAAGAGAGATATCAGGAGAGTTTTAGAAGTTAGTGGATATCAGTCTTTGAGCCCCACATACTGACAGAGATCATAGCAAGCATTAGCAAAAAACACAAGAAAATAAACTGTGTAGTCTAAATGCTTATTTTTCTCTAATGTGCATCTGACCTTTTCAGCTAGGGTGAATTACTCATACTAACTTGTTTCCAGAAAATGGACTACGGTCTATGTGAACTTCCAGTAATGATGAGTCAATCACTTTGGCAAAGATAGGGGCTGATAACTGCACACATACTGGCCCAGCCCTTCCAATTTGTGAGTTTGTACAGGTCCATCTGGAGTTCAGTTGATTTTAGTGAACATGTTGCCTACTTACTGAAACAGCTCGTTTCTTTGCCAGGATTACCTCTACTTCCACCATGGCAGCTTAACCTCTTCCTGACCTCACAAGTAAAACCTGTTTATCAACGGGGTTTACTTTATTTTTTCATTGTCTTTAATTTGTTATTAGAAGAAAAAATTGTCTCTCCTTTTGTTTTTTTGCAGATTCAGCTTCACCCAAAACAAAGAGCATAACAGCCAAGTGCCAGAATTGCTTTACCTCATGTGTCGTAATGTTGTTTTTGACCAAGAATCAAAAGCATACTGTATGTAATTAAAACTTACCTAAGCTCAGGATTATTGTAAGATCAAAACATTCTGACGGACAAATCAAAGCTTCTTCAGAAACATTTGTACCAGACTACACAGCATATTTTCTCTTCTTACCTAAACTTGTCATATGTCTGAGATATGTAGTTGTTCATTGGCGTCATATGTGCATTCTCGCCCTCAAACAGCTTATTAGCAGCAGCATGCTGCAGCATCTTTGCCACAGATCCCAGGTTACGACGCTGGTCTAAGTGAAGTTGCCCTCCAGCTGACATGTCGATGATGTCGAAGCCATCAGGTGCCACGATGGCTGGGTTCATGTAGCGGTAGTACAGCAGGTTGCCTACAATCTGAAATAAAAACAAGAGATAAACAAGTCAATAAAATCTTTTGTAAAATGAAATTGCATTCACCTGCTCACAATAATAAAGCATGCTGGACTGTATGAGCAGAATCATAACATACTGTACAGTGAATGGAAAATATAAACATTTATACATCCGAGGGCTTCTACCTTCATCAGCTCATCCTCTGAGGCATCTGGAAACTTTTCATGGAGGCTGTTCTTCAGAACCTTTGCAATGTATCTCATGCCATAACTGCATGCAAAACAAAAAGCATTGATGGGACATCAAACACAAACCAACATGCCTTCACATACTATATGACAAATAATATGGCAAGCTCAGGACAGGGAAAATAAAGGATTTATTCAAAGCATTGATGTTTGTTTGTTTTTTGCTATGAGCATAATCAAAAATTAGCACCATCTAGTGGTATACGGTCTTTTGTAACTTTTGAAATGATAAGTGTTGTTTTTGTGATTTTTTCTAAATAAAAGAAGTAATTATGTCCCAATCATAGGACTGGGTTATTTAGATGTGGCTACTGTAGCACAAAGCACGGTTCTGTTTTTGTGCTTGAGCAACTGACGTAATGATTCCTCGCTCCAAAACAATGACTGCATAGTAATGACAATGTCCCAACATGCAGCTGAAACCTTAATAACCAGAATGAGTGTCTAATGACATGCCAAAACATATGATCATATCCTGTCTAGCCCTATTTTAGTCACATTGCTCTCATCATACTATTCAATAGTAATGTAAAAATAAGACAACAGACAAATACTGTACAACAGGAGGATGATAAAACGGATAAAAGGAAATCTAAATATTTTAGTGCAAGGGTAAAAAAAATGCTGGATAATAAATAAATAATAAAAATGTACAGAGAAAAAACCTTTTCTTTAATCTAATTACTTTCCCCACATAAACACACAAAAAAAAATTATACTACAGCATCAACAAAATCATGCTGACCAATATGCTCAGGCACTGACAAGCAGAACTGTCACAGAAAACACAGTTTTAGTGGACTTTGACACTTAACAGGTCCTGAAACTTACGGGATATTATCCAGTGAAGACACAATGGAGTTCAAGACCTTATCTGTAGCAGAGCGCAGTGCCAAACTGGTTGCCTCCAGCTTGTTGCGTACTTCCTCATGTGACATGGCCTGCTCGGGAGTCACTTCATAAGGCAGCTTGCTGGGGGGCGAAAACAACCGTAGACAAACATTTATGCATGTGTAAGGCTCATTGTTTTCAGTTTTCATAGCTCCACACTAGGGAACTAAACTCAACAAATAGTTTCTAATGCAAACCTAAACTATTAGACTGACTTGCATTTAATGCCAGTCATCCCTGGTATTGATCATGCCAGTATAGTGTAAAAAAAGAAAACTATTGCTTATTAGTGGAAAAGAGTTCCTGAAAGTTACAAAAAAACTTTAAAGTACATATAAGCTTTTAGTAATGTTTTGGAAAACTTCAGCAATAAGTTTTGTACAAACATTATAGAAAATGGCATAAAATGGCTCTTAAGAGAACTTTTTTTTGCAATAAAACAAAACAAAAGAAGCTGTAAAAGATAACTCGAAGGACACATCCTATACCATATATAACAAACCTTGGACCATACTAATGAACATTTATTTTTCATGCAGTATATTTTCCCCTACCTGGCCTCTCCAGTAACCGTCTCTAGCTGGTTGACCCAGGCTTTGTACACATCCACTGGGTTGGTGTTGATGCCTAAATTCTTGTCCTCAATTATGTCTTTTACCACTGGAGCCAGCAGCTGTCTGAGTGTGTTGTGGCCACGTGCACCTCTGTTGAAGCTCACCACCATCTTGATGACTGTTGGGTTCCCCGTCACTATGTCCTGGATCTGGTCCACCTTAGAACTGAGACATACAGACAACATGGTACAGTTGATCAGTAATGCTTGCCAAACAAAACACACAATTTAGTGTACATGCATTTTGGGAATTCAACACTATTATAAGCACCTCACTTATGTACTACCCTATAACCAATACAGCAAGACAATAGTGTAAATAAGTGTATAACTGGTACAGTGGCAAGGTATTGTTTAAGGCTGCAGTTCTCACTTAATTTCCTCCTCCAGAGCTGTCTTGAAGAGTTTAAGCAGCAGGTATTCCTCTCTCTGGTTGGAGGCGTAGTTGTACAAGGTGAAGATCACAGTGTCCATAAACTTAGTGGATTTGTTTTGGGGCATCTGGAAGATCAGCTTGGCCAGGTAGGCTGGATTGGTCTACAGGAGAGGGAAGACAGAACGAGCAGCATGCAACTGCACTTGGATATCCTATAAAACTTGAATAGATGTAAGTTGTAGTTTAAGTCAGGGTTAGATGAGGTAGAGTTTTTTTAATCACCTGTAACAGGTAGAAGAGATGTTGGTAGGCCTCCAGTTTCCTTCTTTTGCCTTTATTTAGACCCTTTATACCCAGTTTGTCTCCTGCAGTCAAGTCGTCTTTACTCGCTTTATTTTTCTTGGTCTTCATTTTCTTATTATGGGACACGACATCCTTTTCAAAGAAACAAACAAATTAATTGAGTAGCCAAACTGAACAGAACAAGATATAACCACAGGAATTTAATCGCAGTCCAGTGTTAGGAACCCTTGCCTAAAAACATGCAATCACAATATGCCTTTCCTTTTCTTGTACACATAAAATCAAGGGTTGCCTACCTGCAGAGAGATCCTGTTCTTCACCAGCAGTCCAATCTTTATGTCCATCAGGTTCAAGTCTTTCTCCATCTGCTGATTGGATCGAATATTGGTGACCACTTCCTCCCTAAGCCGTGTTACTTCCTGCTCTTCCTGAAGGTCCAGGGCGCTCTGCTCCAACAAGTGCACAAACTTGCGCACCACTGAGAGAGGAGGATCCTTGGCCCCAGCTAAAATTTGGCACATGTAATGATATTTTATTAGGATTTCCCCATCATGTATTACATTTCTTTTGTGGACTGGGTTATACAGACAGAAACACATACCACAATATTCTTGGTCAACTACCTTAATATCAACATACATGTAACAAAACACTATCTATCTAACTATAATGCAGCCTTTAAAATCATTAAAAAAACTAATTTAAGCAATGTTGCAATATGAACAATCAAAATTCCAGTCCATTTATAGTCTTACATTACAATATTGATATTATATCAATACGTTGTAGCTCAGCTCTAACTGCAGAACTGTAAAATGACCTTTTCGACTCACTTAGGGTTCTGTAGTCATGTCTGGCTTTGTTGGCCTTTAGAAAAGCCTGGATTTTCACAATTTCTTTTTCCTAAAAACACAGATAAAAGTGAGTCTTAAACAACATAGAATAAAATAAATGCAAAGGATTCCACTGAGTTATATTGATTGATTGTGTTACTCACGTGATCTTTGAAGAAATGCAACCTCTGACTGTATTTACGTTTGGCTTTCCACATTTTCACCACAGACTGGATCTAAAAACACAAGTGTTTAATTTAATGGTTTATGTATGATTTTAGTTTGTGGCTGAGAATTTCAAAAGACTGGCGATTAAGCTTTGTTTACAGTACAAGAAAGGGGTACATAGATTTACAGCTGTCTAGTCACTCAAAAAGTATACTTTTTTATACATTTGTTTTATAAAAGTCAAACAATTTATCACCTTGACAACAGAAGCAACATTTTTCTGAAGCAAATTCATCCTGTCTTTGTACATTTTCCTCTGTTTGTAACCTTTCCAGCAAGCCTGCAGAAAAGAAGACAAAAATATGATCAAAAATGTATCTGCATGCTACAAGTTGTGTGTTGTACATCAGTGAAATTGCAGCATGAAATATTAATTAATAATTTTTTTTTAAATTATCTTTTTGTCTGGATATCTCTATTGATTTATTATTGCTGCAATAGTCCACAACCATATCAGGGATCATTGTAGTTGTACTTGATTGTCTCATTGTGGAGACATACACTACCTGCAATTTGATGACGTGTGGTTCTTGTTGGTGGAGATATTCCATCCTCTGGGCATGCTTTTTCCTGACCAGGTATCCTCTAATCCTCGCCTGCAGCTGGGTCACCAAAGATTCATTGGCCAACCATAACTGTTCCCTGTTATATTCTGCAGTCAGACAGCTGACAACACTCTATGGGAAAAGAATACCATATTATAGTTATTATCTAATCAAATGAATAGTGTGATTTCAAAATGAATATCACTGAATTCATTGTTAAACCAAACAATAAAATTAATCTGATCATTGGGGTGTAACTATGTAAACACAGCATTACGTAATGGAGTAATGAAACTATGCAGTACAGCAGGGGGTACCTGGATTTCCTCTTTACTGAGCTGGCTACCATTGTGTTCAAATCCTTCAGGCTCCTCCCAGGTGCCCTGTCCAGTCTCCAGGTTAAAATAGTAGTCATATCTGTCCTTGATGCAATGTTTTACCCACACACTATCAGGGCTGCCTGGTAGAAAGCAGAAAGTGCACCTTTAGACACAGTGAATGTCACATTGAATACCAAATCTAAAAATAACTGGTGACGTCTTACTGTTTAGGCATCAACACTGACCTTCCTTACTTGTGATGATTGTGTAGTAAGTCTAGTTACCTTCAGTAGCACTGTTTGTTTGTCTCTGCACCAGTTCAGCCTGGTATGTGTCAGCACATTCAGGAAGCACCGCTCTCAGTCCAGCACTGGGAACTTGCAAAGTCTGCAGTGTATTCTGAGAGTCCCCCTCAGCCACCATTCTGTTAATATCAGCTACTGCTCCAGCCACTGGCAAAGTAAACAATATTGAACCAAAAAAGCAGTTGATGAGTCAAAACAAAACAAAACAGCAAAGTAACCGTAATATAAAAACTAGCAAGGGAGTAAGGGATTTTCCATAACAAGCAAGGTGGTATGAAACAATGTGTCTCTCAGCCACAGCAACATAAAATTATGTTGTCAATTCAATGTCAAACATCCATTAATGAGAAATAGGCTGAGCTGCCATATGGCAGAACAGTTCTGAGACACAATATCTGCAGAAAAGAAAATAAATCCTACATGTCTGCTTCAGTAATAACAGAAACTGTCATACTGGTGCTAGAGTATCCATATTTTATAACAAATAAACACATCATGATTCATGTCATATATGTCTCATACATACGTTTATGTTAGTTTTGATACTCATATTTTGGGTCATTATGCTCTACAAATTAAGATTTTGTGTTACCACACTACCAACCTTGCAATAAAGATTACTTTACTACTACATCAGTAAGTAGGAGGATCATAGTGACAGCTGAAACAAACTATAAGTATGAAGTTAGAACAGTAATGAGCCTGCTATGTCAGAGTTATGTGGTTATCTAATGCACATGCTCTGCACAATCAGAATGTAGTACCCGATGTTCCCAACGTATGAGAAGAATTAACTGGACCTGAATTAACTATTGTTAGATATGGATGAGTGAATTTAAACTCTGGGTACATACATGTGAGAGCCTCCTGTTCTTCCTGGTTGGCTGTGTGTATGGCCTCTTGGATTTGGTCCAGCCACAGTACTGCAGACTCATCTCCAGAGCTCTACAATCAGGTAAAAGCACAAGGTCACTTCTCTTTTTTCAGAAGGAGACCAAACTACACCTTAGGTACACACACATACACACACACACACACACACAGTTCACACAATACTAACTTGTTTACAAATTATAAATAGTTTGAAGCAATTCTAGTCAAAAGGTTAATGTCCAAAGTAAGAAATTATTGTAGTTAATGTACATTATGCAAATTCATCAAGTTAGGATTGTGGAGATTTTTGAATATGCCGTATTTTGCTCTACAGCAGTAGCAATTAATACTGTAGCACCACTGATTACAAACACTACACAAGCTGGTGCTGTTAAGAGTAACAGCAAATAATAGACAGTACCATTTCCCCTGTGTCCAGAAGTAAGATCTAAATAAAAGGAAAACATGTCAGTGAAATTGTTGACAATAGTTAAACTACACACATATCCTAACTGCCAACATCCCCTGACAATATAACATCATAACAACCACAAAGAATGTTTGTCCAGCCTGACTTTTGTAGTTATTCACAGGCTAATTTTAGAGAACTGTGGTGGGGACTGGGGTATACCCCTGACCACAGAGCCAACAGGAAGGAAGTCACCATTAAACGCACTGTGCAGACTAAAAGCAGCTTCTTTGTTTATCTTTGCATCTGACCAATAATTTCCCAGCCAGCTCACCATGTACTGAGAGAGCACGGCAGGGTCAGCCTTCCTGACAATCACAGTAATGCGATGAAAATCCCCAATTGTTCATAAAGAAAGTTAGGTTTTTTGTGTGTATGACATCATTTCAGTGTAAGGTTTATGGTACAAACCAGATAGACAATGTACTTGCAGTATAACATAATATTTTTTTTCATTCAGATGCAGAAGCTTACAATATTCCAAAACATCTGTTACAGTAGGGATTCCTCAATTCCATAACTAGGCTGACCAAAACTACCATTAAACTCAAATAAATGCAAAATAATTTTTTCCCCAAAAAAATCTGCATATTAACCTAAACCACAATAAAAAGACTTATTGTAACCATAACAATTTGTTTATGGATCACAGCTATTGATAAAATCACTAAGCCGTGTCCTCCCACCCCGGTGAGTCAGTGGGCAGTTACTGACGCAGGCAGAAGGGAATTCAGTTTTCAAGCCTGAACAGGAAACATGCTCAGCGCACCATACAAACAGACAAGCATCCCCACATCCACTAGCGGGAAGCTGAGCTTGAGTACACACAGTTATCTACTGTTAGACTGCAGAGATGCAAAAGAGCAAATTTCACCGGTGGCGGACTCCTAACATTTACTGAAAAGAAGCAGCACTGAGAGAGTTGAAGACAAAAAAAACCTTCAAAAACTGTTGGATATTGAAACTGGGAAGAGATATGGCCGACCTTGTGCCAGGACTACTCATTTGTTTGATGGCAGTGCAGACCATTCAGCATGATGGTAAGTTTATTATTTTATTATGTCATTTTGATATGCATCAACAGGGTTCATTTTTACAAAACACAGGTTTACAATACAAAATCCCTAAATTATTATAAGAAATATTGCTATACACCTATGTAATAATACGCTGTTTTTACAAAAGGTCAGTTATGACTACATAGAACTGAACAGTACACAACAACAGACAGCATGATCAACTAATTTTGTTTTTTTTAAATTTTATTTAATTTGTTTTTTATTATAAAAATAAAGTTGCTTTAAAGCCTTAAATATAGTTTTTCTACTCATTTATAGGAAATACAACAAGGACCAAAACCAACAGTTCACTTGGAGTGATACCAAAAACCTTCAAGGGGAGCAGATCTAAACATAATCACACAATCCGAGTGCCGGCCCTGCTCTATCCCAGCACAAAGCCTTGGCTGTATGCAAACTCGGAGGAGTCAGTGACAGCGTATACCACAGGGGTCCTCAGCACCTGGGTCATACCTTCATCATACATCCTGGCCATGCTGGTGGGTATCCCCGCCAACGCCTACATTCTGGCCTTCCTCAGACTCAGAGCAAAGTCATTCTCTACAGTAGTTCTTTATCTGAACCTGGCCTTGTCCGACCTGCTGCTCCTGCTCTCCCTGGCACTGCGTGTTCACTACCACTTCAACGGAAACAACTGGATATTTGGGGAAATCTCCTGCAGGCTCATCACAGCCTTGTTTTATGGCAATGTTTACTGTTCAGCTCAAACCATAGCATGCATCAGTCTGAAGCGCTACCTGGCTGTGGTCAAACCGTTTTTGTACAGAAGGCTTGCCAAGACTAAACTGGCAGTGGGGACGTGCTTGGTTGTGTGGTTCCTGCTCGGGGCTGCTATTGTGCCTGAGCTCCTGGTCAGGCAGAGCTACCAGGTTGCCCACCTGGGAGTCACCACTTGCCATGATGTACTTCCCCTAGAAGACAAATCCCATTCCCCGCTAGTGCCATACAGGCTGATGCTGGTTTGTCTGGGCTTCATAGTGCCCTTCCTGATTTGTGTTTATGCCCATGTGGCAATGGTATACCACCTAGGGCAATCTCGTTGTGACTGGACACCGTTTATCAGGGTCAGCACTCTAGTTTTCATCATCTTTGTGGTGTGTTTCTTGCCAAGCAGCATACTGCACATCACCCACTACATCCGTCTGTTTTCTAATGGGGACGACAGACTGTATGGATACTACAGAGTAGCAGTGTGTCTCTGCTGCTTCCACAGTTGTCTGGATCCCTTCCTGTGTATGCTCATTTCCAAGACGGCAGCCTCAGAACTACAATTCATCTCCCTCCACGGGATACCACAGAGACCGGCTGTTATGATGTGAGACTGGATGTGTGAGCACAGAAAAACAACCTCCTTGCTGGACCATTGTTCAGAATTAGCACAGGATTGTTGGGAACCAGCAGGAAAGCACAAGCCCACAAAAATTAAAACTGGACAAGTGGGTCTGTTAGGTCCAAAACAACACCAAGCTCTATGAAGTCAATTTTCAGGAAAAGGAACATTTAGATTGTGAAACCTAAACAAGCCTATTATGCAACACAGAATTAAATACAAAAAACACATGAACAATTACTCTTTCCAGTTTAAAAAGTTCAATATTAAGCAATTCAGATTTATTTATACATGCTATATAAATTAACTCAATTTACAGTCACAATACCTGACAGAGGAGTTGCTTGGTATATTGTAGGACATCATGGTAGTGTTTGGCTGTGGCTGGGTTCACCCCTGTCAACTTGGCTGTAGGGAGGAGCAGGGCTGAAAGCGTCTGCTGATGGTCACCTGAGTTAAGTGCCTCATTGATCTCAGCTATAGCTATGATGCCTGGAGTTAGAAGACAAGAATAATTTCATTTATTGTGTGTTTTCAAAAATCCTCATTGTTGGATCACACCTAATATTAAACATGTCCACAAGCTAAACCACATAACCATAAATCTGAAAGACTTTCTTACGCTCATGCTCCTCATGGACCTGAACGTTGACTGTGTCAATGCATTTTTGAACATCATTCCAGGTGAGAAACTCTTGGCCCTGGGCAAGCGTCTCCATTCGCTGTTTGATAAGAGTGTCAGCATACCTGAGGGAGAGTGCCATGAAGAGGTTCAACAATGTTTCATGACACTACAGTGAATGAACCACTACTCATCAGCTCACCCTAGTGTTAGCAAAATAACAATGAGGACAGAACTCCAGTGGAGTGCAGTGACATCCTAAAGACATCGTTCCTGTGATATCTTCTCACTTAATGTATCTGTCTCTGTTCTGTGTTTATGCACTCTGCAATAAAAAAACAAGAACAAGCAATCAAACTAATTTGTTGCTCTTAAAACCATATTCTACCACCATAATTTAACTTCTATGAATACCACAGTTACTGCAACAACAAAATAGTAATGAATAGAAGGGAACAGGATTACCACTAGCATCAATAGACGTGACAGCAGGGCGATTAGGAGTCTGAGCTTAGCAACAGTCCACTGGCGAGGGTAGAGTTCAGTGTCTTACCAAAAGAGAAGCCTACTGCCACCAAGCTGCCTAATAGTATACATTTGGCTTAACAACTGCTGTTCCTAGCACTTGTTTTATGTACTGCCAATGCCACCATTTGCTGCCACAGCTGTCTGTCCTGCAGCCAGCTTACCTGTTGAGGTTGTCTTGGTCCATGTTGGTGAAGCCCAGAGGAGAGTCTGTCAGTTGCTCAATCACAGCCTGAGGGTCCTTTGTGTCCAGCACCTCGTTCAGCACTGCTACAGCTGACAGCATCTCCACAGCTACACTCAGCTCCTCGTGGCTCAAACCAGACTAATAAACATCAACAGTCTGAATCAAAGGCATGAAGGGATATTTACCTACAGTATATGTCTAGAACTGACTTCTATACTGGTAAGCATATCTGTATCGGCATGTGGGTCCACATGTTAAACAGTCAAAATTGCAAACATGATGTCTCACCCGCCCCCCTTGGAGTTGCAAACTGAAAAGCTCAGTCTGATATAGGTTGGCAGCAGTTTGGTAGACAATTGGCAGTTGTGCCTCAGGATTCATCAGCTCCTCCACCGTCTCCACTGCATTGCCAAGACGAATGGCTGTATTGATTGCTGTAACTGCTTCGAGTTCTGGTAAAGACAATGATCACAAATTGTTGCGTCTTGCAGATAACCCAAATATAATTTCACAAAGGCATCTCAGTTATGAAATTCCATATCTTCCTTACCTTACAATTACATGCTGAAAACCCATATTAAAGATGTATCCTCAACTGTAATAGTGCACAGACCTTACATGTGTACTTGCTTGCTAGTGGGTACATATGTGATTTTCAACTGACCAGTAATTGCTGTTAATAAACATCTATGGTAAGTAACAAATGGTGCTTACTTCGTTTCTCTGCCTCAGAAAAGTCATTACAAGAGCTGACAACTCTCTGAATCTCCTCTTTGTCCACCATCACAGCCTTCCCTCCATCCTGCAGCACAAAGATTAGAGTACATTAGAGAGATACTACTAAGATCCCATGATTTTTTGCATTTTTTAATGCAGGGCTTGGAGGGCACAGAGCCTGCCAGTGTCCATTCCATCTAAAATTACAGTGGCTGATACATTTTTTATTCTTTGAAGGTGTGTTTAGGCTTTTTTTAAAATACAATACAATGTATTTTTTGCCTGACTAGTGAAGCAGCACGACAGCAACAGCTACAGTTCTTCATCTGTGTCTACACTGCATCTGTTAAGCCAATGAACTGCTGTGTGCTCAAATGGAAGTGGACCTGTTTGGTCAAACAAAAAACTGAAAAATGTCAAGTTTAGAAAGGGTGTCAAAAACAACACTGCATGTGTTTCCCTATAAATGTGTATGCTTTTTCTGGCCATTTCCAACTATGGCCAAAGTACTTCCTTTATCCCAGTCTAGCCATCTAATACAGGCTTATTCATTTAATACTCTCAACAACTACAAATAAATTACAATCAAACTCTGTATACCTTGGATTTATGCTGGCAGTAGGTGGTAAAATGTTCCAGGTACCACCGACCATTTGATTCTTGAACACCAAGCAGGGCCAAAGCTTCAAGCCTAAGTGCAGCCAACAGAGCAGCCTGGTCCTGGTTCGACACCGCTTGATTCACCTGCTTTACTGCTGCCTGGACTGGAGACAGAAAATGTATTTTGGATAAGTACTGAATTTGATGGAATTAAAAAAAATAATAATTAATTGCACATTCTCTCCATGTTTCTTCAAAGTTCACATATGTCCTGTGTTCATATGCACCAACACTGTATGACATTTTTGTCCATGCAAAAGGAAGACATTCATGGTTGTTAGGGAAAACCCTTACTGTTGACAAAGTCAAGGCAGCCCTGGATCTCCTGCTGAGTCAGAAGCTCCTCATAAACATCTCTTTCTTCAGTAGCAACCGAGGAGCGCTAATTTAGGGAGACAGAGGAAAATAAAATAATATTATCATTTCATTTTATTATAGAATATTTAATTTGTACCTGGTACCATTATTTTTTTCCCCCATTCATACCAATTTGCATATTTTACATATCACATTTCAGCCACTACGTTGAAATGGACAGTCTCCTGTTTGTACTTTGTACAGTATTTGTAAAGAGAATGGGAGGCGAGATGCCGGATGGTGTGGACGGTTTGTGTTTGGTGAAGTACAGCTGACACTGCAGCCACTGGAATGTGCTGGCAAGGCCTGTGGAGTGAGTCAGTGCAGGCCACCCCTTTCAGACCTTAGTGTGGATATCTCTTCAGTTATTATAGTTGTGTCAGTACTAGACACTTCAGTCAGATACGTCGGATCAGAGCAACATTTTTGGCGTCACTCAAATTTCATTTCAATGTTTATATTCTTCTAATTTCAGTTCAGTGGCATCACTTTCAGACCAACACAGAAGGATAAACATCACTTGGTGGTCAACTTAAATGGGTCAACACAAACTCACACACAATACTTTGAAACCCTTCTCCAAACTTGAGTTTAACGCAGATGAGACATTGCATACAGTAGCTTTAGCAGCTTTTTAATTTAATATGAATGTTATTTAAATTATATGTATGCATGTAATATCAGACTGATCCGGAATGAGTGAAATAGAGAGTGATAGAGATTGGTGAAGCGAGCAAGAGAGCAAGCAATAAAGAAAGAAAATAACCAAACTTCACAAAAACACCAGAGGCTTCTCACCCTCCCTGAGGACTGATTCTGCTTACGAGCCTTGGCCTGGCTCAGTGTGTCCTGGTAGTCTTGGGCAAGAACTTCCTGGGTGTTCCTCAGCATTGCGTTAGGATTATTCAAAGCACCCATTGTCACAGATGTCTGGCCTCTGTCAACCGCCTCATTGATGGCAATCACAGCAGCATGCACTGAGGACAACAGAGTGTGTGCGAACATTTTAGCATTAGCTAAAATATTAGGAGTTTCTGGCAAAAACATCAATAAAGAATTAGTTAAAAGGTCGAAGGACTTACAAGCAGCCTCATCCACTGAAAGCTCATTGGCCAGGATTCCTCCAATCTTACTGAAAGCTGGCATTTGAATGCCATACTTCTCCAGCTCACTCCTCATGTTACTGATCTCTTCCTCTGGAAGACAGATATATACAGATTGCAGGGGAAATGCTACAATATACTGGATACGATTTAATTTCCTTTTAGAGTTTCTGTATGCATGTCTCAATAAGAAATTTCATAAAGAAACAAACAATATTACTGTCCTAGAATAGTTTGACACCATTGGGAGGCATGTGCACGTACACTACACTTTCTTGCACTTCTCTTACAGGAATACAGCTCCATGGTGCTACTAGAGGTCTAAAACTCTACAGGGAAACTTTAAGCAGTTGAGAAAAACTATAATATACAATACACTCAGGCAACACTGATATTTTCCCCAGAGTTAAGTTTAATATTGTTAAAACTGTGATGTGATGTGAGTAGGCCGTGAGTCTTCCAATGTAAATCCAATGTCAAAAGCTTTGAAGGTTGGTTCTTTGCATGTCCTATTATTTGAATGGCTGCAGGGGATATTTTGCTGAACCGAAATGTTGGATAATTTAAACATCTAAATTAGAGAATCCTCATAAAACTTTACATGCTTGAGAGCACCTTTTTCAATTAAATTCCAACACTACCAGTAAATAAAATTACCTCCTACACACAGAGAATTTGTTATAAATTAACACATGCACAACTAGGTGAGTACACATCAGTATTTCAATTAGCCCAGAGGCAAGATTTACCCTTCATTTTACAAGCAATTAATAATAACTTGCATGTTTCATCTCCTATTTAAACAGGCGCATATACACAGTTTTATATATAACTTTCAGAAGAAGCTGGTATTACCTGTAAAGGCCACTTTTCCGAGCAGGTCCTGGATCTGTGGTGCAATGCCCAGTTTGTACAAGTACAGGCTGAAATAAACCATATAGGGTGTGAGATTTACTCATAAATAAGGAAGCACTAAGAAGCTTGAAGGTATCGAATAGTTTGATATCATGACACTGAAACTTTTTTGGCCATTTTTCCCTCCTGATTGCCATTTCTCTTGTTGGCCTATAATCCACCATATTCCAGCCTATGTCACACTTTCACCACAGGGGGGTAGTGTTGACTTGCATTACAACAAACACTACTTGGCAGCAGGCTCAGTCCACCACCAAGCATTGGATACAACAAGCAGGTGGCTGGAAAGTTCATAAAACTTTCATCTTCCCGCAGGTACCTGATAAGTGGTAATGAATTATAGATATTTAAGGCAGGTCTGGAATCAGCACAGTTCTTAATGGAGCAGCTGTAGTAGCTGCTCATACTGGCCTTTGGTCACGGTGTGTGTGTACACATGAAATGCCCTCTGTCCTTGGGACACAGGGGGCTTCAGACAGCTATCTAAACTCGGCTCATACAAAGGGTAATGTTTTAACATGCAGGCAGCTGATTCAGTCTGAGATACAAACACAGTAACAGCTGACTGGGGTTAATGAAGGTGGCTGATTACAAGCCACAGGGGTTATAGACAATCAGCTGACTAGCCTGGAGCAACTACTGTAGCTCTCTCCAAACTGTGGACTGTTTATTTCCATGTTTTCCTCTTCATTTTAGACAAGCAATGAAGTTCTACATCTCTGCCCTTTCAGTAAAGATGTAGGGCTTTATTCGCATTTCTTCTAAGCTACGTTCTTTCCAAATTAGATTGTGTTCCCTTTCAATTTTCCACCAGCATCTGCTGCTTTGCCTCCATATCTGCATGTGTGTACCCAGGGAAGCAGAGCATTCACTGGGTCCTTGTGGGACTTAAGCTGGACTCGCAGGAAGGAAGAGCACGTGTGTGCATAAGAAGGGAAGGAAACCAATTCTCTCAGGACCTGACCATAACACTACAACAGAGAAAACAATCCTAGCAGCTCACATAACCACTCCTTAAATCCGTGTTTGGCTGACTGGACGGGTCAGACAGATAAAATTGGGTCTTTAGTTCATTCAAAAATGAGGACCAGAAGATGTCATTCTCAAGCCACCCACATTATAGTGACATTACCAAAATTTATGTTGAAGTATTACAACATTTTTCACAAACCCGAAACCATGACCAACCCTTTGTGGTTAGAGTAAACAGTTGAGTACTCCCAGAAAGCCCCTGTGTTCAGGCTGTATAGAGATTTAATCAATGTGCATAAAGTGTTTATGCTCATCAAGGTGTTCAAAATGAACAAAAAAAAAAAAAGTAACAGAATCTAAGAAAACTGAATTGCTAATTAGCCCATTATTAAAAATTGGCAATTCAGAGACTGAAAGCATGTGAACTTGCCACATTGCAGCAATAGCTGCTTATATCTAAATGCATTGTGCTGTATAATATAGCCTTGACCTATTTAAGACAAATCATAAAAAAGGTCTGTGTTTTACAAGATGCACTCTGCCTTACCTAAGTAGAAATAACATTTTCCAGTTCCTGTTTCATATCACTTTCAAGTACCATTTCTGTTTTTGACATATAGATTAGAGGTTGAACTTAATGGGCACAAAAAGAGGCCTGAACCCCACAAAATTAGATTAAAAAAAAAATGTTAGGTTATTCAGTATCATACATTTGTCATCCTAAATATGATAATTTCTGTAACTTGAATACAGTGCTGTGTGCATGGCAAAATAACCACTACATATCCAAGTCAAACCTTGTCTTCAAAAGTGTCTGACATTGTCTGCCATAACCATTGAGTGGAAGGAAATTAATCTAAATTAGTGAGTAATATGTCAGTGACAAAGAGTATGAGCAGACTACTGCTGGACACATGTAAAAGTCACATTCATAATCTAATGCAATCCCTGCTAACTCTAATCTGCCCATTAGCTCACAGTTTAACTCTAACTATTAGATACCAGCAATTGACTTGACTCAGGTCATCAGAATAGCAGTTTAGTCCACTGGTTTTCATTTTTTCCTGGAAGTGAAATCGCACTCAACATTCAGATGTGGCACCTCCGGGAAAAAAGTAACTGGGTACTCTGCCACTGTGCAAACAAAAGACTTCAGAGATGAGTGAGCAATTTTGCTGTCAGAAGTGAGAACTGCATGGAGACAGTACTGTTTTTGGAATCCTTTTATTCTTACCTGAGTGCGTGTATGCAGTACACCACCTTGGGCATGTTTTTGCGATCGTATACATCTGTCGTTTCAGGGTAGAATATCTGAAAGTAGAAACCACAATAGATTAGTCTTCTTTTATCAGTGTCTTGACATTTTCTTTCTGCTGCAGCCAAACATGACCACAGTATCCATCGCAACTTATGTAATGTATTCACATTTAAACCTGTAGATGCATGAGAAGTTGCAAGGGGTGGACATAATAATAGGAACACTTGTAAAATACAATGCAATGCCAGACAACTGCACTGTAATAAATACTACCTTTTTGAAGCACATCATCTTCAATACCACAGAGCTGAATCAATACCAGTCACTAGCATAATTCCTAAAATACTGATGGTTTCAAGCTTCACAGAGGTAGCATTTATTGCAGTGCTATTGCATTGGACTGCATTATATTTTACAGGTGTTCATGCTGTTGCTCTGCCCCTTTTATTACTGCACATGACACATATTTGGTTGTCCTAATTTTACAGATTAAGATACTTTTTAATCACGTCACACCTGACTGATGTTTTCAACTTCATTCCAACATAAAAATAGCCAATTAAATTACTATGAAAAGCGATCCCAAAGGGCAGTACAGAGATGAGTGGGTATCAAATTTACCTCAATTTCATTTCCACGATACACCTGAGTGAAGTCTTTTGTATCATCTCATAAAAGATGTAATGAGGTTAATACTGAGAACTGCCACACCCTCATTACAATTCCATCTGTCAGTGTTTACATTCTTACAGATGCATGAAATTAAACTATTTACATACTTCACATATATTTTATAATATTCATATATCAGAAATTGTATATGTGATTTTGTTGGTTTGTTGTATACACCCAATATCTATTACATGTCTGTATGTCTTGGAGAGGGATCCCTCCTCTGTGGCTCTTCCTTCCCCAAAAAGGCTTTTTACAGTACATTAAATGACTAAAAGATTCTGCACAAGGACGAGGTTGAAATTCCTCCTAATCCCACTCCCAGTCTAGTATTGGATTCAACTGGTAGGATGGATTCTACTCTTTTTTAGTTAGTAGTATAGCTAGGAGTAAGTCCTCCACTATGAGTGGTTATATACTAACCCTGAGTCACTGAACACGACACAGCCAAGGCCTCCCAATAGTGTTTGTGTTTACGTCGCAAACCATCACTCCCTGGTAGTTTTTTCTTTTCTTTTTTTTTTCCTTTTGCTTGTTTAATATTTGTGTCATGCACATACATGTTTCTTGCCTAGATGGGCTTGTATGACAGCTAATAAATCGTTACCTTGGTGAAACGACACAACTTCTTAATTCTTCTTAGAGCAAAAAAGACTCTCCCAATGGAATCCCACAGAGATGCTTAAATTATACTTTTTTACTCTTTACAATTAATTTAACTGTCGTTATAAAAGCTTTAATTGATCTGCAAATGGGGTACTTAATGTAACCAAATTTGTAATTTCTTAAATGATACAAATTATTGGTTTTGCTTCCACTGTCATTGAGAGATTCACCAAGTTGTCTCCGTCTGTCTGTATCCTATGTATGTGTGTGTATGTGTGTCGCTTTTCTCAACATCCGTTGATCCAATTGACTTCACATTTGGCAGGTGTATTTCTGGGGACCCAAAAGTGTAGTGAGGTGCTCATAGCACTATCAGCTGAAGAAGAGTTTAGTCGACCTTGTTGCATTTGCTAACACCAGAGCTGAGTGCACCAGAGACACACAGTTGCTCTGCGTCTCACTGTCCTACGTTTCCATCATCCCTCTCTGTGTCACAGTTATGTGTTCAGGTCATAGTGTTTGTGTTTTAGTGCTGTTGTAGGTAAATGTAGGCTGTTATATGGCAATTTAAAACACAGTCCAATAGTTCAGCGTAAAAAGTCTACATTGCTTACCTTTGGAAGACCCACTGACTCCATGGCTCTGAGCCATTGCACTGTGTTGTCGGTGTGTCTGAAGTGCAGTCCTTTGCTCTAAAAATGAAAAGGAGCACAAACATAGAAATGTTGTAGCCATATAATTATAATTATCTGCAGGGAATGGTTCAAAACTTTATCACTACAACTGAAAATCAGTGATGAAAGGGTTATTATGGCGTCCACAGATAATGCTGCACTATAGAAAAGTAAGCTTATCATCTTATTGTAGCATCTAATAGTGGTTTGTTTAAAATGTGTCAAGAAGAAATACAATCAAGCTGAAAATCAAGTTAAAACTCCTGCTCAGACAGTTTTGTAGTTCACTGTAAAAGCACAACAGCTGCATGTTCCAGTGAGGCCCAAACACTCGCCTGCCACGTTTCTCCCTTTCCTGTGTGACACTGATTCAAACTGTCAGGCAGTGCCTGAGAGATATGGAAAGTCTTCCAGTCTGAAATGATGTAAGCTGGTGAAAAATGCAAATTTACTACAACTATGATATGACGAGAGGAGTTTAAATTCAATGAAATGGAGATGTACCTTATAGCGGGACTGATCTCTGTCGTAGATCCTTTTCTCAGACACCATTTTGGGGGCGAAAAAGTTGGAGAGTTTGCCAAGGTAGACGCCATTCCTCAGTCCCTCCTCCAGTTCTGTGGTAGGGGGCAAGTCCTCCTCTAGGCAGGCCTCCATCCACCTGAGAGTACACAAACATTGACCTCAGAGCAAGTAGAGGATTTTCATAAGAATCTCTATAATGTAAAACTCTTCCAACCAAACTGACCTCAGTGGAAAGTGGAAAAAGTGGATGACATCTGAATCTATTCTTCAACTAGCTGAGGTGAACATAAATAAAGATGAGAAGAAACTACTCTGAACAGTAACAGCTCAACTCATCTAAATAACTGGTTAGATTTCCAGTTAAGCCACCAGGACCAATAAAATGTCGGGCTCAGGTTGCCGCTGTAATGCTAAACAGCATGCTATGGTTACATTCAAAATATAAACAAACATCAGTCAATTGTCTACCCTGCCACCTGAGATCTACAGAGTGCAGTTTCTTAAACCTGCTGTCCTCCCTGATCTAAGCCGAAAACTAAGACAGCGGACCAGGACCATACAATTATAAATCATAATAAAAAATATGTCTTGCTGTCATTAATGGAATTAATAATAATAATTAAATGTATTTTTACAATATCAACTCAAATTTAGAGAAACAACGTGTGGGCCAGTGAGAACGGGGCATTGTTACAGGCAGCACCCACACTGAGCCCAGCATGCTTTAGGAAGGGGGCTGTGGACTGGCTTACAGTTTGAGCTTTGGGACCATGTAAAGGTTAGT
Organism: Morone saxatilis; assembly: GCF_004916995.1. Lineage (NCBI taxonomy): Eukaryota > Metazoa > Chordata > Actinopteri > Moronidae > Morone > Morone saxatilis. Next base: position 432,577 of record NW_023339718.1, read on the forward strand.
GTTAGGCCTACTTGTTGAGTAGACAATGTGAGATTAAAGAGGTGAACAGTGAGCAAGATGTCCAATACTGCTTTATTTAGTCAAACACCTAAATGAAAACTATGAGTTTCACTTCTGCAAGCCAATAATGTATTATCGTGAGAGGAAAAGGGGTTTATATCTCTAGAAGTGATGAAAACATAGGTGTTTGAAATAGGTATACATTTAAAACTGAATAGAGAATATTTTGTTTGCTAAAAAATATTGTTGACCTTTTTTCAAACTGATGTAATTTCCCTTTGAAAGGTTCAACAATGGCTTCAGAGCAGTCTCTGCCAGATACTGTAATTCCCAGAGGTATTAGGAAAAATCCATTCCAAAGAGCTAGTGAATGATTTGTAACTTTGGTGAATCATCCTGGTCTGAGAATCTGTTACACATTATCTTACTGCTTGGAAGTGACACCATACTGTATTTACTATCATGGCTACACCTCTGTTCCAATGGAAAAAGAAATATGCATAAAAAGTCTGTACCGTTTTGCTCATCATCCTGCAACTGCGTGTATCCTTTGCCAAGGACAGTGTACAGTGCTCAGTGATCTAACTTCCTGACGTTTTGTTTATAGGTTCCATTCATGCCGGCAACTCATTTTAGTCTGCCAACAATAAAGTGTTGCCTCCCACATGTATGCACACAGAACACCTTGTTTAGGTTAATTAGGGCTGTGTGGGTGCTCAAAGGATCCAGTCTGCCAAAATATGTGTCAGCACATCACGGACAACCACAACACACCATGCACTGTCAACACAAATCCAGGCAGTCAAGCGTGTATGTTAGGCACCTTGAGGAATAAAAGCATACTCGTAACCAAGTACTTCAGCTGATGGTGTAGAACAACTCTGCAATACTTTAGTGTTTTATAAAACGGAAAGTAGAGATCGTCCCTGTATTTTTGCTGTACAAGTATTTCTACCTTAAAGCATAAAACAGTGTTAATATTACAATACATGGAATAAGCTACTTCTTTCTGTGTATTTTCTGTGAAATATAATCATTTCTCCACACATGAGGAATGCATTAACTTTAACACAAGAACTAAGTATCTGGCTCACTTTATCAGGGATTTGAAGTCAAGTGCTTAGTATACAAATAGACAGAGCTACAATGATTACTTAATCTTAAAACTATTTTATTTCAATAAAAGATTTGTCAATTTTCGAGCAAAATGCCATGCATTTTATGGTTCCTGCTTCTCAAATATGGAAATGTGCTGCCTGCATTGCTGCTTATGTTATAGTAAATTTTATATTTTTGGGTTTGGAACTATTGATCAGATAAAACAAGACATTTAAATCATCCTAAACTTTTGGAAATTGACATTTTTCACTTAATGTTTTACAGATTAAACAATTAATTGATTAACTGGGAAAATATCTAGCAGATTAGTGAATCATAAAAGTAATCTAAACAAATCAATGACAAGTAGGCACTTTTTGACCTGGTGTCAAACAGACGCTGTTATATCAATCTCAGTTAACCTTCAACCCTCACACAACATTGCATGTGAGAAAAGCCAATTTGACTATGAAACTGATACAGACACACAAGCATGCACACATGCACACATGCGCGCGCGCGCACACACACACACGTGACAAGTGACATAAAAAGGAGCAAATGCAGATGATAGTCAAGATTACTTAGAAAAAAAGAAGAAAAAAAAGATCTGTTTGGCGGGAACATAGTCAAAGGAACATCCTGCACGGGTAACAGAGCTCTCCTGTGAAACTTCACTTCCTGTTCTTAAAACAATGTTGGGAGAACTTGTCTCCTGAAGCAGGACAGGCTAGCACTCCTGTTTACAGCCATTCAAAGCAGGCCTTCCTGTCATTGTCCAATCTGCGACTAAACAAAACACAGCTTTCTGGACTCTGGAACTTAAATCTGTCCCACCTCAACACATTATTAGTAATAACACTCCTTTGCTTGAAGCTTGAGTATTTCTGTCTACACAGTGTCTTCTGAAAGCTTGCGTCATGTAGCTTAGTCATGCTGGTCATGAGATTGTGATTGTGTGTGTCTGTTGTGAGTGTAATGGGAGAAATTTTGCATATGCGGTTGGATAGTGTGTGTTTAAAAATTAGGCAAAAAAAAACATGATCTAGATATCTTGGGGTGGACCTTCATTGGAGCAAACATAACAGCCCCCATCCAAACCAGCTACAAATGTAAACCATCAACTATTTACTCTCCGGTAAGGGTACAAAGTCTCATTCCAGAAACTACTGTGAGTGTGCCTGTGCCTGTGTCTGTATGTGTTTTGTTGGAGGGTGTGTCTATCAACTGACAACATCATCAACTGTAATACTAACCTAGCACTCTACCTAAGTGCAGTTAAGGGACCTTTGAACAAAAAAAGCATGTGGGCAATCTACTATGTAAAGAACTCCGGTCTGTGCAAATGAAATATGACATTTCATATGTGCCATAAACCATCAGCAAAGTAGCCAATAAAAACAGGTTTTGCATGCACTATTACTACCATCCTGCAAATGAAAAGTAACTGTCTTTTTATATCCCAAGGTTTTTTCCATTTGTACTGAACACATGAGGTCACGCTGGTGGCTTTATTTGTTCTAGTCGCTTCATCTCGGTGCATTGGATAAAGGTTCCAGTTTTTAACAGACAGCAAGTATTTTTTGACAGGTGACAATGCAGTTAACAGGGGAACTAAAAGTAACTGGACTGGTCTTTATATAGTTGACAGAGATCAAATTAAAAAGAAAAAAAAGTAGTGTAAATAATAAATTAATAATGGCTGAATTGCATGTAGCTGCTTGACTTTCAGGGTCCTGCTTACTGTCACACTTTCACAGCTTAGTGAGACACCTGAATACAAAAGAGTCATCGTTAATGTTATTAGTAACACCTCGTCATGTGCTTTTCCTGCTGTCACAAGTCAAAATGTCTGCTGTGAAAAAAGCCTATAGCGATGTTGCAGATCAGGTTGGAATGTCCTTAATATGTACACATATATCTTCTTACACTACAATCATCTTGCCATCTAGAATAAAATCTGTAAAATCTGACATTCCAATACAATCTTATTGTTAGTTAATTCAATGTTGTTTTACCAATAATTACACATTTCAGATACTATTTTAAAAGGCAAGATTTTCCTGCATGTGTACTGTAAAAATATTTTGAAAATTTCGGACATCACAAGGTACATGACGGACATAGTAAGGATTATACTTTGGCTACAAGACACTTGATTTGTGCTACAGTTGTTGCCACTTGCTGTTGTTGATGTATTTGAGTGGATTAATTGAACAAACTAATCCTTACTAGTGCTAACATATACATAGGTGGATAAAAGATCAAAGATCATAACCGTGGTGTACTAAAAGAGTTGCTTTTACATGGTTGCCTTGTTTCAGTGACTGCTGACTCCTGATCCCAGTGAGCAGAACCTAATCCCACACTCACTGTGGTGGACGGCTTCATTAGACGTCTTAATCCTAATCTAATTTAACACCTTGCCCAGAATAGAGGTTCCATTCCACAATTGACAGGAGTGTAGAAAAGTCACTGCACACTGGGATGGAATAACAGGAAGCTAGAAAGTGAAAGTCTGACGCTATGTGTGTGTGTGTGTCTTTGTGTTTCAAATAGTGGTCATTTTGAGGTCAACCTTGGAGTTTTACAAAAGCATCTGTTCCTTAAACTGTGTCAGTGCAGCTCAGCTAGCCTTCCACTTCATTTTTTTTTTCAGCCCAATAATAATAATATTTATATTATATAATATTATAATCTAGGCGTGGCCCATGATGCTTTGTCAAGTTTACCTGCCCCTGTAGGTCCTCATTATCCTGTGACATAAGCAGATAATGTAGGCTATGCAAATAGTCTTTACTTAGTCAAAGTGCAAGTTCAGTTGTCAAACAATAATCTGTGAGGAAATGCTGATGCAAATGAGGCTGCACACGCTCATATAGATAGTGTCCAAAGAGGAAGCATGATTGCTGAATCACCACAAGGTTACAGAATGTGATAGGTAGGTTTAAGCATCAATAATCCATCCTGGGAATCAATCTCTCTGTGACTGGGTGGGGTTGTCATAAAATCTGTCTGTTAAAAGAGGCATGATCACACTTCCTGTTCAGATGGATGCCAGTGTGAAGAAGACAGGAAGTGGTTAAGTTTTAGCTGAGCTGAGGCACCTCAGAAGAGGGAGATTTTTTCAGGTTTATGTTGTCTTTAGAAAAAAAATATTATTGTTGAAATCACTGCAATATTTATTGAACTTTCTGAGACAACTATCAACCAGCCTCGTAGATTTTGTTTTTTATTTTATTATTTCATCGACCAATGAGGTTAATGAGAGTGCTATGCTTTTCACTAACTCAGCCCCTCCCAGTCTTAATCACACACATTCAAGCTGTGTGCTTGCAGCTATGTGGCATCAACTCACGTGCAAGTGCATTCTGTGTTTATCTGTCATTACAGCTCAATGCCACTGCAAAAAGGATTTGCTTTGCTCCCTATCATATTCCCTTCACTGCTTAATATTTCAACCGTTCCCTGCTGTTTTTATATCTGCAAAACGAACATAACTGAACACACACTTATAATACAAAACTGTTTGTGTATTTAATCAAACATTAAACAAACCCAATGTTCGGCCCAAGAACACACCCAATGTAATTCCTACGAGCTCTGAGCTGTGACAAAGCAAACAATATAAAGAGAAGTGGTTGCCTTTAATCAGCATGTGCCATTAAGCTCCTCTTATCTTCAAGGTCTTTCCCTTTACCCCCCCGCTCCTTACCGCTTGGCCTCCTCCAGGTGACACAGGTACTCGTAGGCAATGTTCTGTCGTCTCCTCTCATCCATCTCCTCCGCTGACAGCCTCTCATCATCCTGAATGGCTGGAAAAGGCAAGCAAATTCAAAATCATGTCACTGTTTTTCATTATTCAGAATGTAATGGTCTTAATTAAACATGATTACAGATAAAGTTAAACTTTTCTGATCTTGACATATTTAACAATATGAAAAAGGTAAACAAAATCAAATAAAAGGTCAATCATCACATTAGACCAAGCCTGTTATACAGAGAAAAACCTTAATCACAAATGTTGTTGTTCAGTCTTTTACCATCCTTGAACCTCCTAAAAGCAAACTGTTCATTAGACTGACATTAAAAGGTACAATATAAGCTGAGGTACCCAAAATGTGATTGTGCTGTGCTGATTCTTAGTTAGACTTTCATGGGAACCGTACTGACACTGACACAAATAGTAGAGGTACAGTTCACAGTGGGTGTGTTTCTAACTTTAATGTGAATGCTTTAATCACCTGAATTTTGATAAGATGGATAAAATTAACTTCAGCCTATTAAAAACATACATGAAAGACTGTACTACATCCCATGCTCCAATGAACCCTTGAGGGAGATGAAATGACCATGTCAGAGAGGCCTTAGTGGGGTGCTCGACTGACAAGTGACTTCTGCTGAGAGTTGACCTTTACCTGCAGCTTAATGAGATCTCCTCCCCCCAATGCTTCTTACCCCACTCTAATCCAATCAAATCTCTTTATTTCTGGCTGAGTGAAGAGACAATCTTTCCTCACTAGCACAGGCCAGCAGCTGCGGTTTTACATGGAATAGCGCTGATTTTTATGGTTTATATCTTCCTTATTAGAGTGTAGTACATAAGACCGAAGAATAAACATACATAATGCATGCAAACACACACCAGAGGCAATCTTCAGTCCGTGGGTACCATGATGATGATACCACTATGCTACCTCGAGTAATGGGCAAAGACCAATACCTAGTTAAACTGGTTAAACCTGTTGATTGATTAGCCTAAACAATCAATGCCCAGGATGACACAGTCTTCCATGGGCAGTTTATAATATCCTCCACATATAAACGCCTGTCTTTAGTAGCATTATGTCTGTAAACAGTATATTTGATTTATTTATTTGGGACTGCAATGTGGAGTCCAAGTCCGACATTAAATCATATTCTGTTCAGTCTAGCCTCTATGGGGCTACCCCAGATTCTTTAAACCTCTCAAGCACTCTCTGTTAAATTCTGTCAGTTTATCAGCCACCTGCATAGACATCTGTTCGCTAGGGTCTCGACAGAGGCTTGACATATAAAACTCACAACAGACAAAGTCCAGACACTTGCATACAGTGCACACACACACACACAGCCTCTTGTGTTAAATGCCCTAAACCCTCACAAGCGCAGCATCCGGCCACCTAACCTTAGTAGAGCAGTGGTCCAGCTGTGCAGTTAACATGAATGCAAATGTGTATGAACACTCATCTCAGAGGCAGAAAAACCCAAGTGCTGCCATTACACACTACCCCTACTGACTCAGTCACACACTTCCTGGAAGAGTCTGTCTGCACTCTTGCACTGAGCGTTATATTTAACCTCCAGGATGGCTCTTTGTTGCTTTTGTGTGTCACAGGATCACTGGACCTGAGTTACGGGCTCTATGATTATGACTCATGCTTTTGTTTAGCTGCAGGGTTCGACCAAACTTTTAGGGGGGGGTGGGTGTCCAAAGGGGAACTACAAATCAAGACTGACAATGCTTTTGGGTTGGTACATTTCAGAGACAAATCCATGGAACTGGGGTTAGTCTGACATTTATAGAAATTTATTCCAGGGAATTACTTTGCGTTGGTCCAGTAACAGCACTTAGACGTTAAAACGCATGCAGGGGGAAACTTTATAGGACAAATATAGTCTGCTTCACACAATGACATGGCAAACAAATTAAAGATTGCTTGCTGGTTCCTAAAACTACCCAATCTCACAGTATCTGCAACAAACTACTCATTATTTGTGCTGGAGACACACCTCTTTTGGATCCACAGTAGCAAAACACCTATCTGTGAACACAGCTATGTATGCAGAGCAAGACAGAGTGGGTCAGAGTAAAATTCAATGGGCCAAGTCAGAGGCAAAAACATTGCATTGATGACATAATTGATCGGTGTTATCTCTCACAGTTGCACTTTACCCACAGGGACAAGATACATACACTAACATCTAACATGAAGTATTTAACAGGCTTTAGATGTGTGTTCTTATATCAGTTAGCTCGGTTCCAATCTTGACTTACTCTCAGAGTCAGTTATCGGTTTCTCAACAGCAGCAAAAAAAATATCAAAAGTTAATGGTTAACCTATGAGAAAATGCCTTATGTGTGGACAGGCTGATATGCTGGCTACCACCATTAAATAAACAGATAACAAAATCACTGGGGTGCAGTTTGGGGCAATTTTTAAGGGAAAGTACAATCCAAAAGGTTCCTGAGTTACATTTTAGTGGAGTGTGCAGCCCTCAAACACCAACATCTAACCTTATACCCTAGGCCCTGAACGTAGCAATTTTTAAATGCATTAATTTACCAACCAGGATGAGAGTCCCTCACCTAAAAACCCCGTTTACTGATAGTTTGTTCCCTCTCGTCCTCCTCAACCCACATTCACTTGTATTTTGCCATATTGTCAGGGGCTGCCACACCTACTGAAGGTATCCCGCCGTTCACAGGGACCAGGTGCAGCCGAACCACCTGTTGCTCATCAGACATCCCTTATGATGGCACCGCTGTCCCTCATAACCAACAAAAAAGCCAGGGAGTTAAAACCTATGCCTGCTTCAAACTCTTAGGAAACGTGTTACTTACTTCCATAGCGTGGCTTTTGTAAAGTTGCGGTTTCTTCATGGTACATCTTGCGTCGCTTCCTCCACTTGTGAACTCGCCTGAACTGGAAATAACTTCAGCTTACTTCAAGCTACAACGCCAGCAATGTGCCGCGCCTCGGAGGATGTATTGATATGAATAAAATAACTGGTGTGTAAGCAAGTTAACTGGGGTGGGGGTGCCGAAAATGGGGCTCAAAAGGTCTTCAAAAGTTTCATGAAAGCGCCAACTGTCACTTGCGGTAGACAATCCCCATGGTGTGCACTTCTTTGGCGTGAGTCCTGAACAAAGTGTTGGTGTTATCTTGCCCCCGCTACACTCTTCTGAAGTGAAATGATTGACGGGACAGAGAGATGGAGAATTAGCACCTTGCACCACCTGCTGGTCAAAAGGTGGCTCATGCTGCGTTCACGGCCACTGGGGGAAAATGAATGAAATACCGTCACACCACTACACTCATGTCTTTGCACTGAAGCTGTGGTGTAACTTTATTCCCCTGTTCATTTGTCTTTGAGTTTAGCTTTTATTTTATTTTATGGTAAATATTATTTGTATGTGTTTATATCTTGTCTTGATGTCCTTTTATGTCTTCTGCTACACCTGTAATAAAATACTGTATGTGCAGTTAGTTTTAAAAAAAAAACAATTACAGCAAAAGTAATGGGCAAAGACCAAACACATATAAATAACCTATTATAGCTCCATATGTTCTTAAGATAAATGGCCATGTTTTTTTAAAGGTGCTATATAAGTTAAATTATTATTAATGGTGTTGTTGTTGTTGTTGCTGTCATATCAACATATTCTACAATTACTGGCAATGGGGGAGGGGTCAAGCACATTTAAAAAATTACAATTTTGTGAGTTATTATTGTACACAAAATCGTATAAACATTAACAATATTTTGTAAATTCCTAGTTGTTAATAATTACAACACCTGATTTCATCCACTAGGTGGCACCATTAGTTTGAGATTATAAATGGAGGTGGGCTTTATTGTTTGTTTGTTTTTTAAATCATGTGTTGGATGTGTTTTTCTGCATTTATTTACTTTCAGCTACCTGGTATTCTTTGAGGTGTTCCTAATATTTTGTGTATGTCATTTATGTTCAGCACCGCAAACTACAGCCTCCAAAATATGATTGACTTTATTGATCCCAAACTGGAAAGATTCACTTAAAAATTACAATAAAGTTTTCAATAACTTTTTCAACAAAAAATAAACATTATAACCTTCGTAAAGATAGAATTTACTGGAGGACTGCTTTGTATTACATTGCTTTATCGTACACAGCAATAGTTTTAGTTATTTAATTTTGGATGTTTAGCTTCTGAAGTACACATATAAAAGTGCCCATGAATATGTGCAAATAAGCTCCTTGAAAAAGGAGAAAAGTTTTCACTCTAAGTCTTAGAATCAAGCAAAATTAGTATTCTTAAATCTATGCAGTAATGTAAAATATAATGAGTAGGGCTATGAAGATTCATTTTATTCTGAGATTTGAGTTAAAAGTTGTGAAATAAAAGCCCAACAAAATTTGCTAGAGAACGTAACTTTTATTGTATATATGTTCAAAAGCAGCACGGCCTGCAATCCCTGCCTTTCCAGTTTCTAACATTATTCACAGGGCATCATTTGGCAAATATTTCTTCACATATTTTCACACTTATGGACCTCTGAACATACAGCTCAGTCATCCTCTGACTGGCAGGCCCTTCACAATAATATACACAACTTTATTCTCCACATACATTTGATTACCTCCATAAAATGGATGAACAAAACTAACAAGAGTGATACATTCACATTTTTCCTCAACAAAAATCAGAATATTGCCATCAGTTTCTGCCAGAATAATTTACAGTGAAAACACAAAGTTGAGCACAAAAGAACATAAGTTTTCTTACATACATGCAAGTTTGAGCACACACACACATACACACACACAGAGTAGCAGGTGAATAGGGGCTTAAAGCGAAGGACACACACAGATGTACAACAGAGATACAGTAGATGGACTTATCGCTTGGACAAAGCAGGAGACATATGAGTCAATCAAGGAGCTTATACACATATAACCCAGAAGTCCACCAATTTCAGCTTTGATTTGTACATTATTTACACTCATGCATCCATACACAAGCCCACACAGACATACAGTACTCTCTCTTATACACACATGTACACACACACTCACACACACATAAATACAGTACATATAAGCAATACTCCAAATACCTCAAACATAACAGGTAATAAAGATTCTCCCCACAACAGGTAGATCTGCCACTGAACACATCCAGAACCATACAGATCAATCCTTCTGTTATTCTTGCTTCTGACAGCAGTCAGCAGCGTTGGACAGTGGGCAAAAGTCAATACTTTTTAGTCAGTCAGTGCATTTATTTATCTGTATGCCGTACATTTCTTTCAAAAATATTGAAATCATATGGTCAAAATATCTGTTGCACAATAGCAGCACACTTCATTATGTATGACTTTAAAATTCTGAGAAAAGGTTGGGTCCGTGGAAATGGATGCACATGTACAGTACCACTATGGAATTTTTTTTAGCAGCCTTGACAGAGCCAACAGTAGTACAAGGCCAAACTACCTCTATGCTGCAATCACAGATACCACAAATACAGAGAAAAGCAGAATGATACTGGCTGTTAGCCACAGAAAATAAAATCTACAGGCACAAATCAAACCAGACTTACCTATAACTGAAATAAACTATATCGTTATTATATATATGGATTTAATCTGAAAAAAAAATGTTGATATCAATTTAAATTTTTAGAGGTATTTTAACACTTTGAAAATAGCAACATAATCTTATTATCATTATCTTTAGCAATATGCATTGAGGTTCCAGTGTTGATACTATTACAAGGTAGGTCATGTTTTCAAGTGTGAGTTTATGCCAAAAAATTAATTTTGGACAAAAATCTTCAACAAATGATAGAACTCAAATTTATCATCCAGTTTTGTTTCACATTTTTGTCTCAAATGTAACAAATAAAAATTGATTTCAGTTGAATTTTTCCAGATAATTTAGGATTCGAAATCAAAAAAGCCAAAAAGTTTCCTTAGGAGACATTTTAATCATAGGTGGCACCAATTAGCCCTCATAAAGAGGTGGTTGTTATTTACATTATTACTTTGTGGTCATGCACAGTAACACCATTTGATCATATTATGATTAATTGTTACCTATAGTAAATATAGTTTGGCCTTTAGTAACAATTAGATATTTTTTTCAGGAGAAGAGGAAGCTTATCTCACAAAAATAAGTTTTATCAAAATACAGATGTTTAACAAAAGAGATGAGGTTTAGACTCTAATAAAATACTGTATTGGCCACTTATTTCACATATATACACAAAAACGGCATTTTATTTTATCTGTTTACTTCCTATTCAGTTTCTGTCTGTTCCTTTATACCCTTTGGACACCACATGACTATTGGCAGACTGCTCCAGTTAAGGAGAGGCACATATAAAAAAGGCCATTCAGTATTTTTAAAAGGAAGCAGCATGACATGTCATTATCAATGTCACTGCCACAAGCAAGATCCAACACAAAGCTAAATCAGAAGGAGAGCTCATCAGAGAGCCTTTGTACAGTAACAACACATGGAAGGGGTCCTTGAGTAACAACATTTGGATAAAATAAATATAATTCATCATTCCAACTTTCACATTAACAAAACAGAAAATAAAATTAGCAGTCTCACAGCAACATACCATATAACTATTGGTACAAGAAAATGCAGTTTTTCAATATGGCCTTTTTGATTCTTGCTTGGCTAGGCAATGCAAAGGGCTTGGTGTCCTGCATGAACTATCTACTTTGAAAAGGTTGCAGATGTCAGAGCAAATGTCTAAAGTATTGCATGTACAGTATAGTCTATTTTAAGACATGTATTTGCACATTAATTATTTCTACGTGACTTTTTGTGTATTTGTGTATGCTGACTTTGTGCACACTGTCTACAACATGTCCTGTGTATGTGGGTCTGGTGGGCAAGCCAGCTGTCATACAGCTGTGTCGTGTGACCGATCTGTCTGATCATCTATTCCCTCCGTTGTCACGCAGCAGGTCGGCTGTGCTCATTACAGCTTGTTTTTCACTTTTCTGCCCATCTGGCTTGTCTTAATAAGACTGTATCAATATTAAAATCCTTGAGTTTTAACCATGCAGTGACTCCACACAAGGTTATGGCTGCAGCTGGAAGGTGCAACCAGTCACTGAACAAAACTCCATATCTCAGTACCAAAACCTGTGCTAACTCTCACCTCTTTCCTGTGAAATCTACAGGCAGTACATTCACAAAATGGCTGAGCTTATTATTGACTAGCGAGAAATGTAATGATTTTGATTTGCATGATAAAAGTAAAACACAGTAGGAAAAGGTGGGTTGCTTTCCGGCTTTACCTATGCTACAATAGGGACATGTGATTAATTAAGATATGTGTGAACCAAGCCATTTGCACTCCTTGCTAAACACCCCAGGGGCTACCTCTCGGATTTACCCAGGTTTCATCCAGGTTTTATCCCATCTGATGAACGCCATCCTGGTGTTACATAAGGACATTCGCCCTGGTGTCAGGTAACCGGAGTGCAACCAGGCCTCCCCCGACAAGCACAGATGAGGCCATGAGAATGGGGATGGCCTTTGTGATGCCAACAAGAGAACCAAAAATCAGGTTCCCTAAGACTGCAGCCAGCTTACACAGAGCGTTGCAGAACCCAAAGCCTGTTCCTCTGGGGAGAGAAAAATCAGGTGGAGGAGAAAGGTAGAGAAGAAAGAGAAATAGGCCTATGTTAAAGTTGACTGAATAACCTCTGTGTTTTCATGGCTGTCTATTATGTGTAAAGCCATAAACATGTAAGCTAGTATGTACTTATTTATTGTTTATCCCCTCACCTCCTGACTGTAGGGAATGACTCAGTCGTGACCACATCCAGGGAGTTCCAGGCAGAGATGCTCAGGCCATTGTAAAGGCACAACATGAAAATCATCATAGACTCACTGGTGCCGAACCACAAGAAGAAGCAGCTGATGCCTGAAAGGACCATAGAGCCACCTGATAGACACACAAACACACACACACACAGAGCAAGAGTGAAGCAAGAGTTAGTGCAAGTGACATTCAGTTGACTAATGTTCAACTAAATCATAGGACCCAATAAAAATTGCTTCTTGTACTCAATGATGGATGGCACACCTATAGCATGAATCATTTTAACATCCTACAGTCAACATGAAAACCAATTACTCAAGAGCACACGCAAACATGAACCTCACTCTTACCCTCCATTCTTACCTAACATGGACAGACGCCCAATTTTGTCCATGAGAAGGGCAGACACAATGTTGCCGGGCAGAACAGCCAGTGTCCCCAGGAAATTGATGAAATAAACCCAGTAGGCACTGTAGTCATCATCAAATGTCATCTGGCATCCTGTCTTGTTGTGTGTGAATGTGCTATTGACCACTTCTGTGCCATCTACCAACTTGGATTCATCGATGTCTGGCCAAAGAATACAAAGAAATGGCAATTTGACAGTAATAAAAGAGAGCCAATCACAATATTGTTGCCTTGTCTTACGGCTGTTTTGTTTGTCATGACAGGATTATACCTGAGAATCAGTAATGACAAAACATACTGCTCTAGCTATGTATACATGTCAAAGTTTAGAATTTCAATCCCAATATCTCACCTGTGTTGAAGAAGAAAGCATCAATGAAAGTACAGTTACGGAAGAAGGAGCCCACCGATGTCACATCATCAAAGTAGCAGTTATGAAAGGTAGAGTCAATGAAGGTGACAGACCTAAGCTTCATATGGATGAATCTGAAGAAGCACAGTTACATTCTGCTATTAATATTCTGTCACAGTATAATAATTTGCATTAGTTTCAATTTAAGCAGTGCAATAACATATAGCCACTTTAGATTGTAAACCTTACTGTCTGTATTGTACAAATGTGTTCATGTTTAATTGTAAGGAATATGTGATTTACATTATGAATTTGACAATTGACCCTTCCTAAGACCCTTCCTTTTGCAACCTCTGCCAACTTTCTCCTCTCCTGTACTTAGATATGCTATGTGCTGGGCTTGTCTAGCTAAAGATTGACGTAGATTAACTAGCTGGTTATCTTATGTTGTCTTTTAACCATCTTCAAAATTTGGTTGTGTTATCAAAATAGACGAGCTTAGCGCATAGCATATCTAAGTACAGGAAAGGAAGAAGTTGACTGGGGTTTTGACCGAGGCTTGCTCAACTGTTATGGGAGCACAGACAATAAGGGGCGGGTCAATTATTTGACTGATTTGTGATTTTGCATCCACTCATCCTGCTTGTAAATTGACTTGTGCTACCGGTCATTGATAAAAAGGCCATTTTTGTGTATCTGGTTCTCCAGGGTGAAGTTGAAGGTGAAGTCTTCAATGTGTTCATTGTTGTGGATCTTCACTTTGGAGGCGTAATCATCTGCCTGAAGGTGTTTGATTACATCAGGGAACCAGACTGACAGGCCATAATATCTGCAACCAGAGGGATACACTGATATTAGGATATCAAGAATCCATCGATAAGCAACACAGATCAGCAGATGTGACACAAACATGGATGATAACACTCTTAAATGTACAGTCAGACACAGGCAGAGAGACAGAGAGACACAATAAAAAAACAGGAGACACTTGTGGTTTCTGTTTGATTTTAAAAGGTGTTTTCAGGGTGTTTTTTTAATCTCTGGCTGCTTTCACTCCTATCTCTGCTCCCACTGAGACACCAATGGACTAGTATTGATCCACAGACTGTGATTGATTTTGAGACCATGCAGCTTCTGCACAGCAGAGAGATCAAGATGACAGAAGAGCAATGTGGCTGCAAGCTACCACTACTGTTATTATCTGACGAGAGAAATTAGACATTTTTCTATGAAGCAAATGACGTCAGAAGGAAGCTCACCCGAACGACAGTGTGAACCACACTATGGCTAGTCGCGTCATGTTTTCTCGCATAGGGTAGTTGAAGCACTTCATGAGATTCAGATAGATCTAAAAAGAGACAAGATACTTAATACACTTTATGTAGTCAAAAGAGAAATTTGGGGTTAGGTCAGTGGACAGAATTAAGCTTCATAATAAGAAAGAAAATGAAGCCTTCTGCTGCAATTATGTATAAATAAACATATTTACCCCATGTATTTCAGTCTTTATCCTAAAGAAAAACTTTGAAACTGGGTTGCCAGACTCTGTCTCCATCTCCACTAGTTCATCCAGCTGTTTGGGGATTTTGATCCTGTTTACCTGGGAAATTAATCAAGAAAGAAAATGATGATTACAGTCTCATAAAATAGGTGTACTGTGCATTCAGCATTTATTTCTTGACTTGACTTGTTTGATTTTCCTTAGTTTCACACAAGATTGATAACTGTAATAAAAATCAAATCAGAGTCAGAACAGTAAATGTAAACAGTTTGTACTACAGTACAGGAAACATGTGTTGACTAAGAGGCTTTCCCAAAGTGCAGCTCACACAGCAAATAAGCCTGAATGACACAAAACAGCTTTCAGAACCTTCATAATTCAGATATGATCCTGCATGGTGAAAGCGTTAAAACCTGTCCCAGCAGTGGCAGAATATAAGCCTCTTTGCTTCCTTAAGCATCAGGAAACCCAGCCAAGACAGCACACAGCAGAAACAAACACTCACGGTGAAGACTTTCTCCGGTTGCCCACGCGCTCTCATGTTGGTGTCGTGGATCTGTTTGAGGATCATCCAGGCTTCATCATGCTTCCCCACCTGACAGGAGAGGAGGAAAGCGGGAGAAAAAGAATAGACGAGATAAATACATGGGATCAGCCCCAGTCTCCCTTACTCAGGGACAGCAGCAGTCTCACACCCAAAATCGTGCATACTGTACATAAATGCATTCCTTTGATTTCTCCAAGATGGGCCAAAATGATGGGAGTCACGACTACAGTGATTCATTTTACTTCAAAGGGTAATTATCCTGCAGCAGCAAACCAACCTACTGTCACTGATCTCTCCAGGCTTCTATTTTGCAGACCTAAGGCCTCCTCCAAGAGTCTTAGATGACTCACACTGTTTGGTCTTATTACAGCAAACATCTGTTGGGAAATGTCCAAGTACTCTGAGTCTGCCTCACGTATTATTCTAGACACACTGATTGTAAAATTGATAAGCGCAGACAGTTGGTGACAATGACGCAGCACCATGAGGTGGCATTCTTGAAGATACAACTGCAGCAGCAGATTCATGAGTGATCAGATCAGCTTCAGTGTGAATATTTCTTGAGCTGTGATAATTAGGGAAAATGCGATTACCTCAAGGTAGAACCTGGGACTTTCGGGCATGAAGGTAAGTGCCACCACAGCACACACACAGGGCAGGGCACAGACGACCACAAACACCCTCCAGCTGTGAAACTGGTATGCTGAGCCCATACTGAAACTCCAACCTGTAAACAGTGCCATACAACACCAATGACAATCATGTCGGATACAGATGGATGACATGGCAGAATAAGGAGTGAATGCATTTAACAACGGATGAAAACATGACAAGTGCTTCATTCACATTTCTAACAAGTGGTGTGTGTACCTATCTAAAGCTGTATAAATGTCTAGTGAGGTACATAAACCAAACCTAATGTAGTTAAGATCAGTCGTACAGGAAACCAATAATAAATAGTAATTGAAATCCACATATACAAAAAACAACAAACAACAAACACAACACACAAGCACAAGCTCCATTTTTGCCAAACATTAACTCCTGTGGAAAATATTGGCTGTTTAACAGCTTAATGCTCCACTGTGTTCACCAGCTAGTGACTAACTTTGTCTGTATGCAGTCTAGTGCTGGGCAGGTAGCATAAAGTGGGTTTTTAGAGTGTTTTTGCTGAAAATAGCTGCCTGCTCCTGCTGGAAACAGGGTTGATAGTAATGTGATTTCGTCAGTGAAAACTAATGGGCGGCACACACTGCCTGCGCGAGCAAATGGCTAGCTCACTGAAATGCTGTGGCTCACACACCTGTGTGGTGTCCACACAGACAACCTTGCTGCTGTATTGAAACTGGGTATATATTGCTGGTCTAATGTCAATATAACTATGAACAGTTCATTTTCACTGTCAATCGTTGCTGAGAACTGTGCATAAAAAAAAGGCAAGACCTCTTCTCTAGTAAAGCTCGCTGTATCTGCACATGAGACGTACTGCTCACGTAGGCTATATGTCCTGGCTGTAAGATAAACAATTTTAACTATACCAAGATTTTAAAATTAACAATACATTTTACATTACACATCAAATATTATAATTTGATCCATTTCAATTAAATAAAATATTAATTAGTGCAGCTTTAATGAAAAAGACCTTAAAATACAAAAAAAAACTACCACAGCAAACACTGTTGCAATTGTGGGTAACATTATGTTGGAAACCTTCTGTCTTTTTTTTAATGCATTTATCCGTGATTGGCATATTGTTCTTTGAGGCACCGATAATTGTCTCATGTTAATCTATAATCTCAAAAATCAAAGTGCTGCCAGACTTTTTCTTACAGTATAGATTCAGGCTTTAAACCTCTGTTTCATGAACTCTTTCACATGGCATACACTTTGATAAACTATATGTTGGTGTCATGAAAATAATTATTTTTCTGCAAACAAAATCACTATAGTTAATCTTTCTGGTCATGACTGCTTGGTTCTCGGACGAGACCACAATTCACAGTGTGCCTAACTAATTAATTATACACTAATGTTCAGTGCACCATTTGAAGCCAGCAGGTGGCTATTTAGCCAATCTTCAGCTCACAGGGGCATAATAAAAGCAAATATGATTACTTAATAAGTCTCGAAACGATGCTTTGAGGAAGCAGTGATTTAATAATATTAAATGCAGTGCAGATACTACTGTATGTCCTTATCAGAGGGGGGACTGGGCCACTTGATCTGAGAAGCTGATTCTAAATGTTATGTGTGAATCTCATACTGCGAACAAAAAAGGGCTGCAAATAAAAGATGGCATTTAAATGAGAGCACTCCGCAGCAGGAGCAGAGTGATGTGTAAGCTCAGAGATGAATGGCTCTGCAGAGGGAGCTGAGAGAAGTGCACAGGGACGGGTTAATTGAATGTGTAGGAAAGGAATTGAGTGTTTTCTGCTAAGTTAAATCTTGTTGCACCTGATCTCAGCCCACAGGCACTCTCCCAGACTCATTAATCATTGTAACATGTGCACACACACAGACACAGACACACACACAGACACACACACACACCACGCAGAGACTTATACACTCTCACAAAAGGGAGGGATGCACACGTATACGCACATACACAAAAAAACTGGCAAAAAGTATAGAAATTAATACCATGAATTACCATATGCAGATGACATTGACACAACAAACATAATGCTATAATGCCATACTCCTGCCCACACATATACACGAGTAAATACACAAATACATAAAACAATTGTGCATGATAGATTTTCCCTTTCCTTTAACAAGTATTTTCACAAAATATTGTTCTAAACCATTCAGTGGAGACAGTAGAGTAAGATGTAACGAAGTACTTGAAATGTATCTTCAAAATACTAAACAATTCCTGTACTTTATATTTGAATATGTATTGTCTCTGAAAATGGAATTATTTCCTGCACTGATTTTTGTTATATGCAGGAGTTAATTGTGTTCAATGTGTGTAAGTTATAGAAAAGAACGCTGCTTGATGGTAGCTCAGGGAAGAATTATATAGTATATAGTAATGGCAGGACCAGTGAGGATACAATCACAAATGTACAATATACTGCATGTGTAGGTCTGCATTTTTTAGAATTTTTGGGAGGAAGCACAGAAAGGGGTTGCCGTGTCAGTCGTGACCTCCCACGTTTCTCAACAGATCGTGCCTCATGGAGATGCTGCTCCAAAGGGAATAGCACCATTATCCATCAACAGGCGTAGGAGGGGAGTCAGGGGGTGGGGAGGGGGTTAACGCTAATGGTTATGCCAGGAAAAAGGCTGCTTGGAATTAATCTCACAGCATATTAAAATCCGGCTTTGAAAGCAATGCATATCAACTGCTAAAAACAACTATTTTCAAATGGGGGGTGGGCGTCTGTCATAAGTGGTATAAATGCATCCCAAAAGAGAACGAAGAGATGAAAATGTCTCAGTAGAAGAAAATTAGTGGCAGAAGGGTAAAAGTAAACCAAAAACTGAAATAAGGAAATAAGCTTCAGGACAAAACATTTATTAACATTGTCTTTACATCATATGTACAAAACATAACACAATTTGCAAGATAAACAGAATGTATTCAGTGTTTTCATTGCCCAGTTTAAAGTACAGCTTTTGTTCTGAGTAACAATCTTATATGTGACACAATATACATTAGCAACAAGTCTATGATTAGGTTTCACTCTCATAGTGTCTGTTGTTGGGGAGTGGGAGTGATGACTTTTTGAGACGTCTCGTCTCTGTGTATTCCCCACTTTCTTCCTTTATTTATTTGCCTGTCTTTCTTTGTGTGTGTGTGTGTATGTGTGTGTGTGTGTGTGTGTGTGTGTGTGTGTGTGTGTGTGTGTTTAATGTGTGTGTACGTCTGGAGACTCAGAGTGAGGAGGGGAGAAGTTAAATAGAGAAAGAGGGACAGTGTAACAGAGAGGGAAGAGAAAGGGAAGGAGTTGTTCAGCAAGTGATTGCCTTTTCTACAGGAAATGTAGAGTGGCTTCCTGCCCCTCAGGGTTAGTGTTCCACCCATGCCATTGGAAATTCTCATAAGGATTATGACATAATTGACTAAGTCTATGGGATGACTTTGAGTAGCAAGTGCTACGGCTACTCCCAGCCCAGATACTTGTAGATAGATAGATAGATAAGATAGATAAGAATAGGATAGATAGATAGATAGATAGATAAGATAGATAGATTAGATAGATAGATAGATAGATAGATAGATAGATAGATAGATAAGATAGAACTATAGATATATAGATAGACAGACAGACAGACAGACAGACAGACAGAACAGACAGACAAGGACAGAACAGACAACCAGTTTCTCTTCCTGCTGTCCTTTCCAATTCCTAATGTAAAAATCAATAAAAAATTAATCTTGCAAGTGCATTCCTTCATGTGGTGTTACTTAATGCCTTCAGTGCCTTAATCCCTTCAAGTATACAAGTAGAGGAGTTACAAGTAATTTGGACAATGATTAATCACTGGGGGGTATTTATCTTAATCTGTAAGATCTGCAGCAGTGTCTAAATGAGGTTAATACTCTAGTGGTGGGCTTGCTTGGCCAGCAATACACTCCTCAACCTTTCCCGTCAGTGTGATGAGCCTCAGTCCGAAGCGACCTCCTTCAGGGGCCCCAGCTGTAGTCTGGCAGGGTGCTTTTTGGGAGACAATAGGAGTCAGCGAGTGGAGAAGATAAATTGAGAGTCTAATGGTGTATTAAACCACAAGTGTTGAGACATTTATCAAACCTGATACAAGTATATCGGCAATACG
>NW_023339718.1:452892-457161 GCF_004916995.1 Morone saxatilis
AAAGGGAAGGAGTTGTTCAGCAGTGATTGCCTTTTCTACAGAAATGTAGAGTGGCTTCCTGCCCCTCAGGGTTAGTGTTTCACCCATGCCATTGGAAATCTCATTATAGGGATTATGTACATAATTGACTAAGTCTATGGATGACTGAGTCAGCAGTGCTACGCTACTCCCAGGCCCAGATACTGTAGATAGATAGATAGATAAGATAGATAAGAATAGGATAGATAGATAGATAGATAGATAAGATAGATAGATTAGATAGATAGATAGATAGATAGATAGATAGATAGATAGATAAGATAGAACTATAGATATATAGATAGACAGACAGACAGACAGACAGACAGACAGACAGATTTCTCTTCCTGCTGTCCTTTCTGCAAACTTCCTAATGTAAAATCAATAAAAAAATTATCTTGCAGTGCATTCCTTCATGTGGTGGTTTACTTAATGCCTTCAGTGCCTTAATCCCTTTCAAGTAGTACAAGTAGAGGAGTTACAAGTAATTGACAATGATGTGAAGTTCACTGGGGGGTATTTAATCTTTAATCTGTAGATCTGAGCAGTGTCTAATGAGGTTACTCTAGTGGTGGGCTTGCTTGGCAGCAAGTACACTCCTCAAACTTTCCCGTCAGTGTGATGAGGCTCAGTGCCGAGCAGACCTCCTTCAGGGCCCCAGCTGTGAGTCTGGCAGGGGGCTTTTGGGAGACATTAGGAGTCAGCGAGTGGAGAAGATAAATGAGAGGTCTAATGGTGTATTAAACACAAGTGTTGAGACACTTGTATCATAACCTGATACCTTCATTCAAAGACATAAAGGTATCTCTGCAGGAGGCATTTTTGCCCACACATCGTAGCGCTGTTGGTTGCAGGCACTGCAGCACTTTTGGGAAAACATAAAAACCACTGGTGAGCGCAGGAGTATGTATGCAAGACACGTAGTTTCCTCTCAGAGAAAGAGAGGCAGAGTGGTAGTGAGTGTCAGAGAGAATAAGAGCAAAGTAAGGCCACTACCATCCCTTCAATACAATATCAGCAAATCTGACAGCAGAGTTTCCTTGTGAAGACTTGTTCTGGTTTCAGAGGGTTTTATGAGTCCATCACCAGTGTGCCTCTGTAAAACCATGTGAGCGGATACACATCAGTGTGTGCATTTGTGCATGTGTGTATGTATCTCCTCGGGTAACCGTAAGGAAAGGAAACTGAGGAGTCCTTTATCAGAAACTCCATGATGAGCGAGTGTGTGTGTGTGTGTGTCCTCATATGCCTTTATGTATGTGTGTGTGTTAATCCAAATGACCTCTTACAGTGTCAGATGTTATTGCCTTCAATTTGCCTTGAAGAAAACCTGTATGTGGCTGCAGCCCAGTAAAACATCATCCATGCCACTTACAGCAACTCTCTCACACACACACACACACACACACACACACACACACACACACCGTCTCCCTCTCACTGACGTCACAGGTTGGCTAAAGCATGGTCTGGCCATAAATCACCTCTAGCTGTAGCTTTGTCCTATTAGAGCAAGGAGAAAAACCTAATTATGCTTGATCAAGAAGAACACTCAGCGGAGACAGAGACTGGAGAGAGAGGAGAGGTAATAAAAGGAAGGACAGAGTTAGACAGAGAGATGGGGAGAGTACAAAACAGGAGGAGAGGGGAGGCAGTAAAAGGAATGTGAGTAGGAGGAGAGGAAGAAAGCTCATTCCCTTCTTTTTGTTTCTTTTCATGATGAGTGCAGCTGATATCTAATGCAATATTCTCATAAATCACAGCTTTCTCTCTCCCACATGCCCTTTCAGCATGTATCTACTCTATGGTATCCATACGTATGTTAATCTCCTAACCTCTGCCTCTCGCAGCCTGCAGCCACTCAGACCAATTAAGTGATTGATTCTCATGGAAGGGAAAACTATCACCTCAACCCACGGCAACGGGGAAGCCTTACAGTTTTATAACCTGTTGTCAGTAGCTTAGGACAAAGTCACATTGCCAAGCGTCTCATCAGTGTTGCTAACTGTAATCCTGTCAAGGCTTTAATTAGATATGACTGTATTATGAGGCACAATCTTAAGCTCTTTTCTGCTAACTCACCATAGTGTGGTATGATTGCCCAGGCCATGGCAGACGCGTAGATCTCTCCAATCATCCAGAACATACACAACCAGCTGAGGTGTTCTCCTCTTTTTTCCCTGGACAACACCTCTGCAAAGAATGAGAAAACGATGGGCACAGCACCTCCTATCCTGCAAGAACCAGAGAGAATGGAAAAGTTAGTGCGAGTGTGGCCCAAACCAGGACACATACTAAACTTAATTAATCCTTGTGTTTTACATCTTTCAGATGCATTCATGATTGCTTTTGTTGTGCATGTTTTGTCTTAATCCCTCTGTTTGTGTCTTATTTTTGTTCCTCCAGTTGAAGGACAATTCAGACATTGCAAATGAAATTGTAATTTGATTAAATGTTCATTCTAAAATATTTTATTCAGCCTTTTACCTCTGTAAAATCTTTTTTAGCTTGTTTTCTGGTTCATTGCAAAGATTACAAGAGACAAGTAGGCAGTAAATATGCACAACTAAGCATTTCTTTTCCAAAATATAATACAAAAAACATCCTCAGTGCCAGTTCTTTGTGATTGAGAGGCACAGGTTGCATTGGCAGTTTGGACAGCCTTTTCAATTACTCTGGAGGTCTCTGGGGAGAGTGAAGCAAATGCAATTACTGAATTAGCTCTTAAAGGAACAGTTACACTGCCAAAGAAGATGATAAATCAACATCCACACCATGTTTTATCTATTAAGAGGATGAGTTTTCATTTTTCACACACTGGTTATTTTAAGAAATTCTAAGATTGCGAGAGTGTTTATTGAAGTTGTATTTAAGGAGAGAGGATGTCACTGACTATAACATCTGAGACATTGGTTGTTAACAGTTTTTACTGCGCTGCAAAGAAGCAGTAGGAGAAAATTAAATTTATTCAGCTGCAAAGGATACTTGACAGATAAGATATGGTAAACAACTCAGAAACATAAAACAGCTTTTTGTTACAATTAACTTATACTACTTATAATAAACACTGACTCAGTGGAATTCAACAATGGGAGAAATAATTAGGGGGGCGTCACAGACATGCCAACACAGACTCTCCTCAAATAGATTTTCCCTCACAGAGATTAATTATTTACTCTCACTAACTGACTGGTGCACACTTTGATTTTGGACATATACTCAGATAGTGTGACCATCCTGTTGAGAAAGAAGGAGATTTTAAACTAACATAGTGTTCACAAATCATTTAAACTGATGGTTTTCCTTCCACTTTATCAGACTTACCCAAAGCCTGCGAAGAGGCGGCAAAGGAGGAATAAGCCATATCCCTGGACAAAAGATGACAGGAAGGCAAAGAAGCCGTTCGTGGACATGCAAATGAGGAGGCACTGTCTGCGGCCCACTTTGTCAGACATCCCTCCCCAGAACAACGCGCCGACCATCATCCCCAAGTAAACAACACTGCCTGGAAAAATAAGGGGAGAAAGGGGTCTGAATTTGTTTCTCTTAACATACAAAATATTACCTCACATTTTTGAATGTGCATATGCTTGCATGAGGTGCTTTGGCATTTAGGAATAAACCAGCATTTTGTGAGGTAAACAGAGATGATTTTTGTGCCAATCCTCTCATTGATTTTTATCTGTAAGATAACAAATTAGTAACCTCCCACAGTCTTTTTTCACATATGATTTAGTAGATTTTCTCAGAAAATTATACATGTTCTTTAGGGGACACTTTTTAAACCTGCAATATGGATTTTTTGGCCACTTGGGGGCAGCGGAAATGAGCTGTGAACATTATACTTACATATATCAACTATAGTTTATATGTTGATATATGTTGATGCCTATTTACACATCTAGCAGTTACTGGTCACCTGGCTAATTCACTATTCACTTTCCTTATAGCTCTGTTAATAGTCTCCACTAACTCCTGAGGGTAATAGCTGCTAATTGTGTGAAGGGTTGAGGGTTGAGCAGATAGTGTACAGTGGGTGTTCAGACCTTTTTTCAGTGAGAGTGAAAGAAAACAGTAAAGTTACAGACCTGAAAACAAAAACAATGAGACTAGTGCTTATTTAATCCACTGTCAATATGGAAATATAGATTACAATTATTTTAACGTGTTAATACAGTTACAGACTTGCACTATTGTTTTTAACAAAAAAAATAATTATGTCTTTCTTAAACACACATGGCACAAAGATAT
>NW_023339718.1:457261-508366 GCF_004916995.1 Morone saxatilis
CACAGATTTCCGGGGGGGGGGGGGCATTCATCAAAAAGTGAGTGAACTTAAGGAATAATACCTGATTTAGGGGATCAAAAATATATCCCCTTATGTAGCCAAAGCCACCCAACACTCAGCCAAGAAGTGTTTTAGGAACTGTGTCCTCTAAATGTGCCTCCGCTGGCGAATTGTGAAGTGTCAAATTAAAATATAGAGCAACATTAAGCTTGTGCTTCCATTAGCGCTGAATGAATGTTCATCAGTGAATTATGTTGAAAGACTGACTCAATATGGAATATTACACTTATAGGCGATCATCTTGTTTTAAAATAGATGCAAGTGCTAATATCACTCAAAATGTTTTATAATTAAACACATGTTATACATGCTGCATGTACAATTTTCAAATTAAAGCTGTAGTATTCCTGCTTCTCTTGCTGGATCCTAAAAAACTGAGCCCTGACTGACAATGACAATGAACCTGACACCAAATTGGAAAACGCTCGGCCCCAGTACACTGAAACGCTGATAAGTAAATACGATGTGTAAAAGACTAAAAACAGGCTCTGATCAATGAGGAGACAAATGCAAACAGTAATGCGGGGTGACTTTACAAAAGGGCCCGCTGCTCTCTTTTAATCTCTCTCATCACAAATGGGATCAATGCTCCAACAAAACAGCATTGATTTCTCTCACTGATCATCATGATTCTGCTCTAGAGAGAGGAGCCTATTATTACTGCCTTACTCTATATTGTATGTGGCATTGTGTGGTTAGCACCCTTCATAGACATGCAGTGTCTGTTGGAGAAAGCGACTCCAACTGGAGTTTTCTCTATTTAGAAATGTCTTTTTGGAGGCTAAAATACTGAATAGTTTACAACCAGATAATATTACAGTAATGTTTTGTCTTCATCCATATCCAGACATATGCAAACACATAAACATAAACCTCATTTAGAAAATATATTTGTATTCATAATTCCACACAAAAAGAAGAGAATGTGAAAACTGCAGTCATATATGGAGTGATATGACTCAGCCGTAGGGACACTTTGTTCATCCTATTACAATAATCTTAATAGCAAGATGCATTTCCTTTCTGTAATGTCTGAAGTCAGGTCTCTTCTCCTCTGCTGTGAGCAGATATCTGTTTGACTCTCTCGCTTCAGGGGTCAAAACCCAGCTATCTGTCACATTTGGCAGCCATCTAGATACTTGCCTAAAGGTACCACAAATTCAATTCTAAATTTAACGGTAGTCTTCAGTCTATCCACAGTTCAAATGTGCTTCATTAAGTAGAGGCTAGATATACAGTGCCCAGGCAAACACCCACCGGCCTCCCATTTAATTGTAATGCATCTAAACATCCAGAGGCCTTTTCACTTAGTTTCAGCACTCAACTTTCCATACAAACAATAAGCTGTTTTTTGGTATGAGGTTTCTAAAGACACTGGCACAAAACAGAAAGAATGAACCTCAGATTCCTGCTATTTTAATGCCCTTAAAATAAGAGCTATAAAATTGTTGACTAATGACTACAGCCCTCACAGGACAGTCCATTACGTAATGAATTTATTGATGTTCTGTTCTGTGACTTGTTGCACGGTATCTCCAAGGATGATGTCAGTAGTGCCTGCACCAGCAAAGAGGAGAGTAATGTACTGTAGTCTAATATAATTCAAAAATAGCAAAGACATTCCTTAACATTATGAGGTCTGTCTAATAGAGAGTGCAATAGGTAGTTAGTGTGGCATTAACCTGTCATGTCATAAAATTATGGTACATATTTCAATTTCTTTCTGCTTTGATTATGAGTCACACTCCACTTTCAGTGTGATGTCAGAGTGATACAATAGCATTTTTGCTAGCTTTTGGACTCAAACCAAGCAGTTACTACACTGCAGCAAAATCTTAGGTTGAAAAACCATTCACAGGAACGGTCACACTGACGAGACAGGCACGCTGACACACTGATGAGACATGTCTACATTGTGGTTTAATCTTCACTAACCTTTTTTATCTGAATGGTAATTGTAGTTAGCAGCTGTGTTAGTTGTTTAAGAGATCATGGTAGTATTAATTTTATGCATCAACAAAAAAAAGACTATCTGCGATTGGGCAGAAGCACAGAAACAAGTAAGGACATTTAGAAATGATCTGTATGTAAGCAATGCATAGCCATTTGGTTAGGCTTTGACTTAGGAATTTAAGCAAATAAATTCAACTCACATATGTTTTAAAGATTATCCAGTGACTGGTATGTTTTCATAAATAATAGAACAAAATGTTTTGGGTCCTGGGGTGCGGTTGTATAATAGTAGTTTTTCTCAATTTAGTTCAATATAAATCAACATAGTTGCAAAAAGTGTAAGCCACCTCTGTTCAGTAATTCACTTCAACTTAACAGTATAACATATATTACTCATGAAATGTTTCAATATTTCATTAGACTGATGCTCAGGGTACAGTCAGTCAATACTGAACACACCAGAAGGTTGGACCACAAGAGCTTCAACCAGAGTATTCTGATTAATGAAACCCCTCCCCTGAGTGCTATCCCCCAGTACTGCATTGTCATTGATTTAGCAGGGCTAAAACTGTAGGTCTTTTCTCAGGCCTGTCTTAGAAGAAGGATACAATCAATAGACTTCAGCTAAGCCTAATTTCAAGATCAAAAATTAGGATCTGAAACTGAAGGGGGATAAAATGTAAAGTCTTTGTTCTTTATACAGGAGAAATGTACACTTTCTGAAACACCAAATAGATACATTCAAAATAAAACTCCTTGAATGGATGCAGACATTTCACCATAAGAGTGTGAAATACAGCTGAATTTGGACTTGATGACCCATATAGACTCTGAGCACCATCAGAAAATGACAATGTGTCAGGAGACTTCTCAGGAAGAAGCAAAGGGTTTTGCCCCATGACACTCCGCTGAGATGTCAAAACACATCTCCAGGAATGGTTAATATTCAGCAAAATCACAGACACACTCTAAACACAAAACAAATTCCAAGGAGCTGTTGTTTTAGGCTAAGACACAGCTACAATCATACACACATAGGACCATAGAATAAATCTAATTTACAGATTAGAATATTACAAATACATTTAATCTTTTTGGTGTAACTAAACTAGCCACCGGGGGACTAGATAAAGAAAGGAAGATAAAACATGAAAATGTATATAAGAGCAAGCATAAATGTAAGCAGATGAAATGTGTGAGCAGCAGAAAAAAAGAGCAAAAGCAAGAAAGTGTGTGTGTTGGGGAGGGGGGGGGCATTTCCAGTGTCATCCAACCTATTCAGGAAAAAGGTAATGAGGGAGGGGAGGGGAGGAAGGGGAAGGCCCAGTGCAGTGTTTTCTGTCCTGTCACATCCAGAGGAGCCCCCTGAGAGCCGTGGGAGCGCTGAGCTGCATCACGACCTCTTCTCTGATTTCATGCTTTGATGCTCTTCGCTCTTAGCGTTGCAAACTGTTTCAGCATTACGCAAAACACCCGTCCTGTTTTATTCATAATGATGATACTATCATACAACAGCGTGCATGGTGCGCGCTACAGCAACACTTGTACTTCCCTCGGTTTGATATTTTTCTCTCTTTCTCTCAATCTCTTTATTGATACTTTGATCTTATTTTATCTCCTCTTCCCTTCCCCCAGCGCTCCTCCCCCTTTGTGCCTCCCTTCCCAACTTTTCCTCCATTTCTCATTCTCTCAGCTTGTGTCCTCTCCTATTGCCCTCCAATTTCCTGTCTTGCTTCTCATTTCCCTTCCTCATTTCTCCCCTCTTCACTCCTGTTCCTCTCTTCTCCTCTGTGCCGTCCTCTCATTTGTTTGCCTTAGTTTCCTCTTTGCTCCACTGTCATCAGCTCCTTTGCACTGAGCAGCGTGTAATCACGTTTGTACTACATCGTGTCAGTTTGATCGGATTCATGCCTCCATCCTCTGCCACCTCCACAGAAAAAGAGATTGAAGCTTTTTGTCATATTTAAGTCATATCTGTGGGGGCAGGATTCCAATGAAATCTATATGAAAGTAATCTATTGTAGGGCTTAGAGGGCAGGGTTTAAAATGACTCACTCAGCATCAGTAATGATACAACCTTCATTACATTAAAGACTGTGGATAATTCGCATGAAATATAGTGATGCTATGAACCCCTGATAAGAGCGAGCAGTTAGACCCGGTTTACTTGTGACTGATATTGCTGGTGGCAGCAGGTTTGGTCCATGTATACACACTCAATCCCGTCACACTCCCCCCTTCCACTCCCACACACACACACACATTCTCCAACACAATGTGGAGCTGCACTACTCAATAGTGTAATCTCTGCAGTGACGCTGCGATCTTACTGCAGTTTAGCCATGCTCAGCTGCCCCTAGACCACACAGCCCCACACAGCCTGCCAGCTGGCTCATACAAACAATAAGAAAAGAAGGGAAAAGAAAGGAAACAAAGAGGGAGAAGTACTGTGTGTGTGTCTGTACAGAGAGTGAGACTGGGACACAAAGAAGCCCAAAGAAGAAAAAGGTAAAAGTGATCACAAGAGAAGGCAGGGAAGTAGAATGAGGAGGATAAAGTAGAGTGGGAACAAGAGAGGAGGGGAAAGTATTGGTAGAAGAGAGGAATGTTAAATGAAAACAAGGAGAACCGAGTTGACAGAGTCAGAGGGAGAAATGAGGGGAGTCTTGGCAGGGAAAAGACAGCCTAAGAGAACAAATAAGTAATGATAGGGTGATGCGTTCCCATTGTCTGTTGTGTCTGAGATGATAGCGGAGCCTCTCCCTCACATTGTTGGTGTACTGAATACCACCAATCTGCCACCTCTTTGCTCCCATCCACCCACAGCTCTCTCCCCATTACTCCTCTCTAACTTGGCAATCTCTCTGCTTTAAAGCTGTCCCTCCTCCTCTCCTCTCCTCTGATCATCACACATATTGCATCACACAGTGCTTGTTTTCCCTCCTGCTTCCATCCCACATTGTCCACTCTTATTTAAAGTATTTACAGTATTTAACCCCCACCCAAACTCTCCATCCTTCATTCCCATGTAGCCTTAAAGATTGGAATATTGGTAGGACCAAACTGAATTCTGTAATCTAATCAGTATTTCAGTCATCCAACCTATTCAGGGCTTTGCGTTTTTCCTACTGCATTATCCCATTACACTCAGCTCTCTGCAGCATGCCTCTGTCTCTGCCTGTTATGTGATTAATGGAGCTGCACAATGGGAGTCCAGCTCACGTGGAACGATTTGATAATCTCGCGTTTCATCCTCTTGATCTGCTGTCACGGTGATACAGTACCTTTGCTTGCATGCACTTGCTCACACATAAAAAGCTATTTAGAAAAGTGGGTGCACATCCCAATTACAGAAGCTGTGTTTCATGTACAGCCTACTACAGCCTACAGCCTACAGCCTTTTAAGAAATCAGCTAACAGCAGAAAGTCGACTACAGTCTGGTCACTTAAAGGTTATGTATGTATCTTTCAGAAAACCTGTTAATAATGACAGGCATGCAGTGGTCATGAAGTGAACTACAGTCAGTGTCCTGTTTCTCATGCTCCGTACTCAGTTCACAGTCTGCAGGCGTGAGTGAGCATCATTCTGGGTATCGTCCAAAAGTGACATAGACTTGACCGAAGGCTGGAAAATAGATTACAATCATATTTAGAATAACAGCAATGTTCCTATAATTTATTTGGACCATTGACTTGATGCTGCTAACTAGCTTGCCCTTTACATATCACTCCATCAGCCAACACCATGAAGAAATCAATGTCAGACCTACACCTCGCAGGCCACAGCCAGCTGGATGCCCCTGCCTTGCGGACTCCACTTATAATATAATTACAATATATATTTAAATAATATGTAAAATGCTTCAGAATCTTATGGAAGCTTTAAGTACATGGAAATGCATCAAGTAAGTAGTGTCACAAGTAGTGTGTAACCCAGGTGGAAAAATCTCCCTTTCAAGATCACAATCCCTTTCCTGTAACTAGTATGAGTCACTAGTGCAGCAGCTAAGACATGATCACTCACTGGCTTCCTACACGCTAAACCTGCCAATTGTGGTAATGTGAACATACGACCAAGCCAAATGCAGGCTCCACTGCTAAAATTGTACACAGGTCTGTGCATTGGAGGGTGGTCTAGACCTTGTGCCCCTAGCAACTCTTTATTGCCACCACTAGACCATCATGAGTGGGACATATTATTGTAAGGGTGTCACTGCAAAATAAGTACTGTATAAGGTACTGTACTGTAAGGACTGTAGTCCTGCTTGGTTAAATAAAGGTTGTGTGAAATACATGAAAAATTAGTCCACCCAAATCACATCCATCCACAGATTTAACTGCCTGTTGTTTATTTCTGCACTTCAAGGCAATAAAATATTACCATGGCACCTGTAAAACACTTAATTGTGTTGGCTGTAATTAAGTGTAATTACTCTGGAAAACTCCAAATGGATACCAACAAGGTCATAGTAATCATGTAGGCCATGCTCAAACATGCACACACACACACACCAATCATGTTCACCTCAACAGGGAGGAGCCTCAAGGCAATCAGTAGGAGAAAGGAGAGGAGAATGGGGGAGGATGGGAGAAGAAAAGAGAGGCACATAGAGAATGGAGGGTGAGAGGGAGGGACAGGGGGTGAGGGATGGAGTCACGAACAAGGAGAAGCAGAGCGTAGAGCATGAATGCCTGCAGGACTTTGCTTAGCTAGAGAGGCAGAAAAGAGTTTACATGGATACTTTGAAAGAGACAGAAAAGTGAAGGTGCACCGTACACAACATCTTGCGAGGATTGACAACCCAATACAAACATATTATAATAAACTCTTATATCTATGTATTTATTAACATTAAGATGCAATAAAGCATTAATTATAATTTTTTTTGTGGACTGGAATAGTCAAATGAACAAACATGTATAGGCAAAAGTATGATAAGAACATATAATGGCGTGTCTGAATTTCTTATCTTACACGTTCACCAGCTGTAATCCATATTTTTCAAACTTTCAGTCACAACCACTATTCTCCAAAATGGCCTCACCGTATCAATTTTGCATCAGATGTTGCGGTGCACTTGATATATTGTCATGTCTCACAGTGGCAGTTACTATCTAAGGTCTGTGTGCCTGAATTAATGTCCTCGCCACTCTGGTACTGACACAGTGAGTCCGCCCATGTACACAGCTCTGTGGTGATGGATTATACACCTGCAGCCATAGGGACTGCAGGGACTCCTGCTCAACACACAGAGTGCACACAGGGAATATTAGCTACCCTCTTAATCCTGACACGGAAACAGTGGACCAAAACACAGAATCCATGTGAAACACAACTGGGATAAAGTGTGACACATACAATACAAACACAGACAACCACTCTTTATAATCTTTTAAGACAAACAGTATTCCACAGAAAGTAGTGTGGCCCTACCTTTTGCCCAGGTTGCACACTATATACTAAATCAAACCATGATTTTAATATGTAACATGCCAACGCTGAGAAAATAACAAATTAATTATACTTGCATATTAAAATGGTTTGAATGTAGTTGTGTCTGAATTATTAAATACAGTACAGGATGCTGGGAATACTGGATACTATTCAGTATGTGGAATACCTTACATGCAAGAGCAGGTGGCAAGAAAACCAGAAGAAGAACGAGTAAGCTCTTCTGCTGTGCCAAAAATATAGTTTATGATCACAGTTAAAATTATACATTGATCTTTGCTAGCTTCTGTTGCCAATTGTCCTGCTTAGTCATCCATCATACTGACTAGAAAATGTCCTCTGATCAGGTTGTTTCTTTGGGAATAACAAGGTGCTAAAAATGATACAAAATGACATTTTTAATAGCATGGGAATCATTACTTAAAGGTCAGTGGCAGATTTAAAAATCTGTGCAGCAGAGGTCAAGATGTCCTGACTTTTAGGTCCTAGCATGGGTCAAGCTCCAAAACATTTCCCATAATGCAACTGAACATTTTTCATTATACCCTCCCTGCCTGGTAAACACACATCTTTCAAACTCCACACTTCCAGCTTGTAAAACAGACTTTCTGTTATGAAACCTATAGTCTCCAGGCAAAAGCTAATGTAACCATTTTCTCCTCATTATTTCAGTTGATTTTGTATGCATACCCCTACCTTTTACGTACCAAAGTTGCACTGTAATATTGCAATTATGAAGTGTTTGGGCACATTATTGTTCCACAATGCAATATACTGCAGAGTAAAAGGTCAATAATCAAGACTAGAAATAAATCTTTGTCAAACACTATTTAAAAACTAATCAAATAGATGCAATTTAATTAATATCTAAGGAATTGCATAATTTCCCTCTAGCACAAGTAGATGCATGCACATTCACCAACACTCAAACACACAAAAGGTCCCTTACCTAGCCATCCCGAGCTGGAGTTCGGCACACACATATCTGTCTCTGCACTGGGCAGCACAAAGCCCACCACGAACACCTCCACCCCATCTGACATAAGTGCCAGCCCGAGCACTAGGAAGAGCTGCCACTGGAACCTCCCATGGCCACACTCCTGGATGATTAGCTCGTATTGTTGGGCCAGCTCCTCCTCATCAGCCTGTCTCTCTTCCTCCAGCCCTTTACGGTCCCTTGTGGCATCTGACATCGGTTGCCCCAGTGCCACCTGGCCCTCTTTATGCTTCCTATCTCCTGCTGAGGGAATCCCCTGGTACTCGCCCTCATAGATCTCATCCTCATCATCATGGCCCTCTGTGGCATCGCTGGAGCCCTCCTCGTTGTCATGGTAGCCCTCTCCATCCTGCCTCGGGGGGTTCTGGTAGAAATCCTCATCTTCGTCCTCATCCTGGAATCGGCTGTAGTTGTGGTGGGTTGAGTACTCATCAGTGGCACGGTCCACCACCTTGTTGACTTTCTTTGTGGCATGCCGCTTGGCCTCCTTGACTATGTCCTTGGCCCCCTTAGCCAGGGAAGTCCTGTTATTGTAAGTGTCCTCCATTGTGGCTCCACTGGTAGGTCTTCACAGGGGTTCAGAGGATTTTTAGAAGTAGAAGAAAGAGGGGCAGAGGGGTGAGTGTAAGCTGGCAGGGGAATTGCAGGAATGGTGAGATCAGTGGGTCTCGAGATGCAGCAGGGAAGAAAACTCTTAAGTCTGCAGTCACCACAGGAGATAACCCACAATGGCTGTGGCAATCATCGGCCAGGCTGAGAAAGATGGAGGAAGGGTAAAAGACAGACAAAAAAAAGAGAGAGAACGAGCAGGAGGAAAGACAGGGGAGAGATCAGGGAAAAAAAGGAAGAAAGTAAAAGAGAGGGAGATGTTCATCAGATACTGCCCGTAACTCATGTCTTCCCCACTATATTTGTAACTATCCCAGACTAACAGGTGACACCCCACTGACAGCACATACCCTCTTTAATCATTCACTCACCATTCTCCCAGGTCTTTTAATCATTTAGAGTGAAAAGGCTTTGGCTGTATAGCTCTCAGTTTTTATTCAAAAAGGAATATTCAATTTCCAGGGGCGCTCTCCTTCTTCTATATTTCATGAGTTTGACTTGAAGAGATGAGCATTTTAAACAGAGATGCAGAATCTGCTGACTCATGATCAACTCTGAGAAACAGAAGCCAATAAACAAGGCTCTGCCCGAAATCAATTTGCCCCCAATAAAGAGCTGGTTTATTATAATAGGAGTGACAATCCAACCGGAACGGCACTGTCATATTTAATCCGTGCAAATAAAGGAGGAAAGGAGAAATGGTCATAAGTGGATACATAGATAAATGCACACTCCGGCACATAGTAACACATACACACAATAGATATTCTCAAAGGCCCCTGATTTTGCAGGTGTCTTTAACACATAGAATGGGTCACACATACTTGCAAGAAGTGCATATAAACTGACACACAGAAAGAACACACCCAAACATGCTACACACATATGTGAGTGTGGGTTCACAGCATGGATGGGGAGGCCCTTTACCATCTTGGCAGGCCTGTGCTGATGGGAGGGAGACCCCAGCCTAACAGTGCAAATGATGTAACATGATTTCATGTGAGTGTTCAAACTGTGATCCACCATTAATCATTATATTGCCTCCACAGGCTCACTCTGACTTGTTTATTCTATAATTTGTCTTAACACAGAGGCACAACCATTATAACACACAAGCAAAAAGAAAATTGATAATTTTTCGTAAAACAGTTCTGCATAAAATAGAGTGCATACTTGGATACTAGGATGGAGATGGTCCAGCGCTGTCAAGTGTGTGTATGTGTGTGTGTGTGTGTGTGTGTGTGTGTGTGTGTGTGGTCAGTGTGTGCGGGGTCCCGTGTGTCTAGGAGCTGCTCACCACAGCCTCTAATGAACACTGAAGCCTTGTCAGGAGGACAGAAATCACAGGGCCAGCTCCAGCTCCCATAATGCAATTTTACTGGGCAAAATGACACTGCTGATTCAAGGTGACTCTGCTAATCCCTTTTGGCTCATTGGAGGACTTCTGTGCTTATGAGCACACTCCTTTACACATGGACAGATAATTTCTTAATACCTCCATTGACACCGGTGGCACCTTAGATATTGTCCTTATGATGATTCATAAAGACAGCTTTTTTAGCAGGGGTTAACTTGTTATTAATGGCATGATTTTCTCTTTTTCCTGTATAATAATAACCACTGAAGAAGACTGCTGTACCGCATAAATGATAGATTAGTATTACAGGGTTTCTCAATTCTTTCTTGTCATGTGTGAAACTTATCTATTGACTGCATCAGTACAAAAAAAGCCCTGCCAGGAGCATGTCAGAGTTCAGTGGTGTCACTGAACCGATGCTATTTATTGTTTCAGGATCAGGTCATGTCGGCTATCACACGTCATTGTTACTTAAATGGAGCATGCACACCGACAAAAGGGGTGTGTCCTTGTGGAGCCTGCCTGTCAGAGAATCAATGGAGTGTATGGTGAGGCCCCCTGTCAGTGGTGATGAAGCTCAGAGGACACCCGAGCACACAGAAGACCAACCTCACCTGACCGCAGCTGACGGGACCCTGACAGCGCAGACAGCCCGAGCAACGGGAGCAATCACAATCAAACTGGGTAACCACCAACACTCCCAAACAAACTGATCTCTGATTTATTTTGTGCTGTCCCAATCCCTTTCCATTTCGTCTGCGTCCTCTTTATTTTCTGCTTCTCTCTGAGGCTCCCTTTTAGCATCTATTGTTTGCACTAACGCCTGTTTGTCAGAAGATGCTCATTCTTCCGTTTAAAATCAACTGTGCATTTTAGGGCTATAACCAGCTCACCAGTCCAACTTACTGTGTTCACCCAAGTCAGTCAACACATGCCTAGTTGTAAATCCAGCATTATACATCTTTTCTTTCAAGTATGTCATCTTTAACTCATTTGACTATATTTCTACTGATAACAAACCAACATGATGATGAGAAAATGGAACATAAAGAAGCTGTATCCACCATCCCAGGGCATATAGCTGTTGTCTAAAATTAGAACAAAGAGAGTTAATTTAGTGTATGTACTTTTGCTGTGAACCATGAGAGGATGGCTGAAAATAGGCCTTGCTCTGGCTATACCCTCTGTCTGCATGATGGATAGCGGCCCTGCTTTCCTTCAACCTCTTTAGAATACTAAAAAAACACTAGGTCAAGTATCACTTGGCCCCAAATCTCCTCGTGCATGAACAGAGACAAATGAAGAGATTAGAGTTACACACAAGTTTTAGACATACATCAATCTGAGGGCAAGCTATTTGGGAAAAGTAAAAAATGTATGTGTGTTTGACCAACTCAGTCCATTTCAGTAGACTCTTCCGCTGCTTATCATGAATCATTAGCCAAAAGGGGCACTCTAATGACACTGCTAATGACCATTTTGAAATAAAAAAAACTTGAATAATCACACTTCATAATACTGTAATAATGACAGTGGTAATGAACACCCTTAGTCAGAAGAACTTAAAACATAATGAAGCAGTTATCGGCACAGTGAGGGTTTCCTACCAGCAATGCACTTTGTCAGAGGGATGATGTTTTTGTTGGTGATACCTCGAGTCTAGCAGTCACCAAACAGATTGGTTTGGGCAAGCAGGTTGTTAGAATAAGAAGTAAAAAATCAATTCTGGTCCTAGAATTTCAGGTTGCTTGACCCATAACTGCTGGAGGAGACAAAGACTTTATATTTTTCACGAGAACTTGAAGGGAAATCAATAGTGCCTTTTTTGAGGGCAGCTGAGGGCTTCTCTTTTTTTATACACTACAACTATTGTTTGTGCAATACAATATAATAAAATAAAAATAAAATGCATGATGTTTGCATCTCTGAAAATGCTTTCTGCAGTGGGAAATCTCTGTCTTTCTTGTTTATTTTTAAATATGATGTGCACTATACATTGGACCAGTTTTACATGTCCCTTGTCATAGGAGCCAAAATGCTTTCCATCTCAGTCAGATTTGACTTGTCAATGTCCTACCCTTTCAAAGACATGTGGCTTGACGGCTGGTTTGTTCTATTAGCATCAGAAAGAGCAGGTCCAATCTCTAAGTGGGCAGAGCTGCATGTAATCCCATCAAAACGGAGAGCCCATGACCTCATCTGGAAGGCATAGGCACAGCCAGCCCGGGACGTCTTCCGTTAGGAGATTTCATCAAACACTGATACCATTACTGACTGAGTGGAGGGGCAGGGAGAGGACGAGAGAGATAGGTGGGGGGTATATGAGAAGAATTAATAACAGAATAAATTGAAGCTGGGCAAAAAAAACTTCAAGAGAGTGGAAGAAAATGGCTGTTTCTGCAAATGGTTCCACATAAGAATAGAATAAAATTATTATTTTTTTTTAAATCTTTAAAAAGCACATAAACCTCATCTTTCACCTCTCTTCAACAGTCAGAACTCCACCACCGCAGATAAAAACTTCAAAAGCAGAGCTGATTGCAAGCCAATGTTACGTCATACAGATTCAAAAAGCTGTTGCAGCAAGTATTCATCTGACTAATATTAGTATAGACTATTCACTTCTATAAAAAGAACCCCCCTCTGTTTATATTAATACTGTGAATCTCCATATTTGGATGAAAACATTAATACGAAATGCATCCATTCATAAAAGGGCATATTTCCAATCCCACCCTCAAGATTTATAGAGAGTAAAGTATGTCGTCTCCTTTTGCATCAGGCCGGTGTCTGTTTGATCTTCTTGGTAAACATATGGTCTCCTCGCCTTGCCAGACCTCACTGCTGACACAATACAGTGCTTACATAGCAGATATAAAAGTAACGTGCCACCACCGTCTGGTGCAGACCTTACACTTTATGTTGCAATGACGCAATAGCACTGATTAGGCAAGGGATGCAAGATGTGACACATTTAGTGGTGATTTTTTACAATTAATTGTTAATTTTGTCAAACGGTTTCCAATGGTGCATGCTGGGCGTGTATAAAATGTGCCAAAAATTCACAAAGGTTGTGAAAATTCACAGAAAAAATGTCATCTTTTGTCCCTTTCAAAAAGCAATTCATGCTCTCTCATCCTGACAAGAGGATTCTTGAATGTAATGCTATTGTGTTTAACTTAAAAAAAAAAAACTTAAAAATAATGAGTACTTCCCTATTTGCTTCCTGCCCAGGTCAACAAAATGTGCAGACAGAATCTTTTTGTAAAGCTATCTACTACATTGTCACAGGCACAGCGTACTTTGTACTTTGAGTCCTTTCTTTCTTTCAGCAGTGAGACACTGGAATAGAAAATGTCTTCCTCCTAAAATAGCTTTTATGATGCTGCATAAACTTCAGGAAAACTAACAAAATTACATGTCAGTGGATGCTTGACAAGCAGTTGTTGTTGAATGCAAATGAGGGGCATTCTGAATTACAATGATATTCTTGTTTACCATGGCAAAAAAAAAAACCTACATCAACTTGAAAATGGGCCAGAGGAATGAATTCTGCAACCTGCAATCACTTTACCTCATCTAACACTTTTTCATTGATGGACGCCTTCAGTGTTTACCCAGCAGGACTACTACAGCAGCCCTCAGATTGCAAACAAAGCTCTTTGCCACAGATTTCCAGTTCACCGGCTGTGTGCCTGTCAATCGCTCACTGCCTCTTGAGGTGCAATTCACGGATGAGTCAGTTGCCTGCTCCCGCATCCTCTCCTCTTTTTGGCGGCAGTGCAGAGTGCTTTAACTGCCCCAGGGCAGGTGGCTGGATTGCACTACAGCATGCACGGTCTTCAGCCAGCAACCCCAAACTCTGCTCATGCAAAGGACAAGTGGTTCACTATAAATCATGCTGATGAATTAAAAGATGAGTAAACTATGAGCTCCAGGCAGTGATCATTAAACCAAACAACCACTTAAATGTTACAAATAAACAGTTCAAGTAAGCAACTTCATTAAAAGAGCTTACTCATATAGCTTAAATCTCATATTTTAATTTACAATTTACAGCATTCATGTCATCCTTTAATACTGAATGAAATAAATGTCACAATGAAAAAGATACAGAAACAGGAACTCCACAACATCCCTCCTTCTATGAACCAATTCTTATTCTTGTTGCCTACTTTCATTTAATGATACCAATTTCTCTACTTTTGCAGGAGGCATATGGAGGAATATTTAGTGCACCCACAGAAAAAAAAACACATACCCGGAAACCCTCCCAACTTTTCACAAATGATACACAAACTTATGAATAAATAATTAGGTATCCCTGTCTCCCAGCTCAGATGTTAGTTGGAGATACGATTAAAAAGATCCACATACATGACCAGCCAGAGTTGTAAGTCCGAATATAGCTGATGAGAAAACAGTTTATTGGAAAATACTGGATTTTTCTTACCTCGGAAGTGTTACACAGTCAGCATGTTTTCAGGGAAAAAGTATATAGTAATTACTTACCGTCATTTATGGCGAGAAGAGTGGACTGAGCTGATAGTAACCCATTGCATCAGACTCCGCTTTCGCTTTATAGAGAAAAAAAAAATCTTGTGGGTTTTTTTTACTGTAGAATAGGATCAGAGGTAATCAGCGCACGACAGAGAGGGGTTTTTTTTTCGATGCAGTCCTTCCTCGCTGCAGTACTTCAGGAAAGGAGAGAGCGAAAGAGAGAGGTGGTGGTAGGAGAGAGGGAGGGAGGGATGGAGAGAGGGAGAGGGGGGTGGGGAGGCAGTGTAATCAATAATTGTACTTCATTGAGTGATGCGGGTAATTCCGTCTGATGGGACAATCTAGTTAGGTGACTGAATGACGTGAAACACTGCATCGCATGAATGCTAAACAGAGGAGAAAGGTCTAAAAATGTAAGCGGTCGGAGTGAAACCTGATCTGTGAGTATTTCCTTCAGTGAATGTTTAGTACATCACCTGCTCGAAGGATTAAAGTTGTCCGTTTAGACAAAAACTGCTGCTTAATCGAAAAGTTTTTCAACGCTTCACATGTGTGTGCTGCAAGGATGTTCTTGGATATCTAAGTTGATTCGTCTTTTTTCTGTTCTCAACTTCAATGATAACCGCTTTCATAAAAGTACAGCCGTCTGGGACCTCACCTTGATTTGCAGAGTCGACTGTGAAACTACACATTGCATTTCAACGACTGTCTCTCTGTCCATGGTGCTGACCGACACCTGAGCACTTCCAGCTGTCTGAGTGCGCCAGGTTTGGGTGCTGGAGTCACAGAGACCAGCACGCTTATCGTGCACATTTCCCAGCTCTGTAAATATCCAGGTGCAAATTTACATTTCGGTGCATAATTCAAAGTAACAAGCTTCCCTCTATAGCTAATATTACTCATATGTAAATGATCCACACAGTTACTCATAGGAAGCAAAATGCCATAAGGAATGGACATTAACTAAGAAAACAACAGAGTTAGTATTATACCATAATATATATATATATATATATATATATGGCTATTTAAACAATATAATTATTTCAAGTGCTCCACTAAACATAGCAGGACTTGTAAATTAATCATTAGTTTTATTATAGGAGATGACGTCCAAGGAGTACTGACCCAGTGTTTTATGGATACACTCATACATCAGAAAGAGAGAGCTAAAAATAATTAACATAAGTCATACACTTGGACCCCAACCTATAAACAGAACAAAAGTATACCATAAGTAAAAGATATAATCTGTAAACAAGAGATAATGTAACCAAATGTGCAGTCACATTGCTTGGCTCTTGACCCTTGCCCATGTCAGTCGCTAAGCGTCTTATATAGGCACTGCTCACCTTGCGTGTCATTCACATCTGGATAAATGGTCTCCACTGAGGATAAACCTTGTTTCACAACTGGTTGGCCACATATGACACCTGGACCTGGATCACCAGTAGGTACACACTGAGGACCAGGAACTCCTACAAGATAGAGGTCAGAGTTGCTCAGTATTGACACAGAATGAGAGTTATGAATGTAACATTGGTTTTGAATCTAGGTGACAGCCAAAGTTCTCACACTGTCACTCTTATACTCATGATGAGAAGGTTTTATAATGGCAGAAGGGTTTTATACTGGGGCTTAGACTGTACATCATTCCAGCACAGGTGAATTTGTTGGTATAATGACTCAACCTGTACATGGTGGTGCGCAGCCTCTGGCAATCTTCAGGATTTATAAAAAACACATTAACATTATTTACATTCATAACTCTCTTTTTAGTCAATACAGTTATGTCAATCTTGAATATATCTGTTTATAGCTTGTGGTTCGTATTCATGGCTTAGGTATTGTGTTTTCAGAATTTCTTTTGCTCATGTATAGTATTTTGTCTTTCATTTACACTTTTAACATGAGCCTATACACTAAGTAAAACCCTTGAATTTCAGATGCGGCTCAAACGCTTTCATTCTTTCTAGGGCCACAAATAATGACCACAGAGGGAGTAGTACTATTGACGAACATCGCACAAAGATTATACAATCCTGTTACAATAATTGCATAACCTAACACAGGCTTTTAGAGATAAGTAGGCTCTTTAGATGAAGTGTGAGACAGTGACTGCCTGTGTGCCTGCTATGTCAGATCCTAACGCCTCTGAAACCTGCAAGTGGTTCCTAGAGAAAGTGAGGTAGGGGGAAAAAAGAGATGACAGACTGATGCAAGCGCAGGGACATACACCCTTTCAGTATTCACGTCATTAAAGCCTGCAAACTATACCAGCTCAGTCCACTGCAGAAATTGACTACCAGTAGGTGCTTTGATGTATTTCACCCTGTCCATCTGATTCCTTGTTCTCATTTTAGGAAAAACAAAATCTCAATAGCTCCATATTAAAATACTTAACATGTAGGAAATGCAGTGAATCATGCAGCCTGGTTGTGCATTTGCTTTCTGAGTTTAAACACAGAGACATGGTTTTGACACTGGTTGTGCATCATATTCACCACAATGTATACTGAATAAGATTTTAAATGATGCATACAGTGTGTACAAAGACACAAAAAGTGTGCAAGGGCACACACGCACACACACTTCTTCTGAATCTTTATCTACTGAATTTGATGATTCACAGAAGCAGTGACCTAGGGCTTGGGACACTCTCTGCTTTTGATTCAGAGTCGGGAGACAAACCCCCCTCAAGCCATAAGACTCCATTTACTACTGCTGGAGAGCTGAGGAGCACTTAGCTTAATGTACGGGACAGTAGAATGACCCTCACACACACACACACACACACACACACACACACAGTCCACTACGCATGCCAACGCACTCTCTCTCTCTCTCACTCTGAGAGAGACTGATACACTTCTCTTTGTCACACAAACATGCACACAAGCAAGAAAGATGCTCATACAAATACAATAAATATTTTATTGATGTTTCCTCGAGCTTGCAGGTTTGATACTGAAAGTATGTATGAAAAATGGCTTTCAAGTTAATAAATCCCCATGCTACATTCAGTAAATGTAGCTTGATATTGGTGATAGGTGACAAGAAAGTGACTAAGAATCCTAGCTACATCCATTGCGTTTTTTCATGAAAATAAGTTTGTCTCATCCTACATTAAAAATGACTTATACAATATGTTACATGATATTTAAGTTTTATATAACACAGGAGGCATTCTTAATGATATACAAAACATAATGTATAAGTTTGCGTTTCAAATCTACCAAATACAAAACCATTGAACTTGTGCTGTATGTCCTTTATTCAATGTATGAATACACATAAACAAATTTATAAATTATAATGCATTCTTTTCTTTTTTTTTTTGATATGTATCGTACTGCCCCGAGATCTAAAATGGATGTAGTACCTGCAGTGCCAGCTTTCTTTAAGAAATGACTAGAGAGGTGGAGGTAGACTGGAACAACTGTCTGCTGCTTATCGTCATCCAGATTATAACAAACGGATGTGGACACTGATGGTAATTGTTTTTGCCTTGTAGAGATAGAAGCTCGGGCTAACTGATTTAGTCTCCATCTTCTCTCTTAGCCTCCACTGCTCATCTGCACTCATATGGCTGTCCACTATGCTGGAGTCAGCATTTATCATACATACTATATGGACACGTTGGATAATAATGACAGAAATTATGCAGCCTTGTTGTCTGTTACCTGGTTGTTAACACTATCTTATCTGTGTGCAAACAATGCAGCCATAGTGTATTTACAAGTGCTGGGAAATTTGGTACGCAAGCATTCTGAAAGCAACACAAAAGGACACTGGTGTCACTGATAGAGAGATGTGATGGATTAGAGTGGCCCAAGGGGGAAGTCCTGGTCCATCAAAATGTAATGAAAACTAATTTGAAAACAGCAGGAAGCTATGAATAACTCTAAGATGAGTTCTGGCAACATTGCGTTCAGTGAGAGGTCATCATACGAGAGAAAAATGGGTTGATAACATTGCGATTGATGATAGCACATTAGTTGTTGTCTTCAG
Source organism: Morone saxatilis (assembly GCF_004916995.1). Taxonomy (NCBI): domain Eukaryota; kingdom Metazoa; phylum Chordata; class Actinopteri; family Moronidae; genus Morone; species Morone saxatilis. The sequence goes on from NW_023339718.1 coordinate 476,201, forward strand.
GAGTTATGGATGTCTGTAAATGCGGCTGACAAAAAATCGATCAAGGGCAGAAACAATTTCACACCAAGTTTGTAATCCAGTTTCGCAACTGGAATGCAAAAGATTAAATTACACATACACAAAACAATAGGAAAAGACTTAATACGATTTTTGGAATCTATTAAAATAAAAATACAGTATAAAAATGTAAAAGTACTGTAAGAAAAAGTTCCCTAACAAAGTCAACTTGTATAAGCACAGAACATTATTTCCTAATTTCTGTTCTGTCTACCATTGCAAGGCCCTGAATAGTCTAACGTACCTGAGCTAAAATACCAGGGGGAAGAAAGTCAAATGGATTGTGATTATTGTCCTGGAACAGATTGAACAGGCTATGAGAGAAGAATGTGAGCTGAATCCCATTTCAACACACAGGCCCAGGTGCATTTCTTTTAGCTGAAAGGAAGGTGAAATTTACAAAAGGGATCTAAAGAAAGGTTTGAGGCAGTAATACTGGCTTTAATCCAACCACTATCAACAGTAGTTTATTACCTTTGTCTGCAACAGAGGGAAAACATTAAACAGAGTGGGTACACAATGGAGGCCTGTTTCTATTGTCTGTCTATCTGAAACTCACTTAAAATCAGTTTATCATTTTATCTCTGGAAGTACTTGCGTAATGGCTGATCCTTTTATCGTAATTGATTTGTATTAATTAAGAGAATATGGATTTTATATATTTGAGAGATAGTAATTCAATTTAATGTTACTGTATTTAATCCAACATGTGGGCATATAACAGGATGCAATTAATAGTACAAATATCACACAAGAAAACACTGGGCACTAAACCATTTTAACAGTTGGCTATTTTGTATTGTGCTATTAAAGTGCTGCCAGTAAGACAGATACAGTACATATGCCTAAAATGCTGCTGGCCCTTCTACAAAGCATACACAAACCATGCAGTCATCTGTGACTAGTCCTTGTTTTAATGACTTAACAAAAGCAGACAAGCAGTTTAACATCAATGGAACGATGAAAAAGCAACAAGACTAACAAGCCAAATTGGGATGATGAAAATCACCCTAAAAGAGAAACTGTGATGAACACATCACCAAAACCTTTCAGAACATGTGAATCATCTGCTCTCAAATGGAAATAAGTAATCTTTGGGAGCTAAGACTTCATGTCATTCAACAGGAAGCCTCCATTCCCCACAGAGCAGCGAGGATTATCCTCTGTGCCTCATGATTCTGGTTCAAATTCATAGCCTGTCAAGACATGTAATAATGAAAAAAACATGTGCGTGTGTGCGCTAAGGGGTGTCTGTGCCAAGGCTTTCTTGCACTAAGTAATAATTTTGTTTATAATATGTATTTTATATGAAATGTATCAGACTGAATCACATTGAGCCTTTGCCCACTTTATGATCAGCTGCTTTACTTCTGTTTTTGGGGAGATTATTGCAGTGTCACTACCATACATTCCTCCTTTTCAAAGTCAGCCTGCAGGTCTTATGACAATGCTGACAGGACACCTTCGGACAGTAAGGTACTCTCAGCACTCAGCCAGGTGGTGAGGAGGCTCCAGTCCAACAGTACTGCTTGCAGCTCTGCCACGGCTGAGAGGGACCATATGTCTCTCCTCTCTAGAGTCTGTCCCAGCCCTGGACTGCCAAGCTGTTAGGCCTATCCCACATATGTGTCTTAATACTGTTAAGCACTAGGTCTTCAGGAGGTTAAGACATTGCTGTAACTCAGTTTGTTTTTTGCCTAAGTGAACAACACAGAAAATGGCCACAGGGAGGTTCACAGGGTGGTGGTATTCCCCAATGACTTACACCTTTTTTAGACAGGTAAGTTTGCTTCCTTGTGACCATTTTAATCAGCTAATCTCTATGCAGGAGCGTGTCTGATGCAAATTAACAACCAGATTGGCTCTTTTCAATGGGCACAACTGCCAACTGTGGTTTTCCCCGAAATAATTTGTTTCAAATGTCCATTATTGTAAATTTCATGGGATTATCTAACCATAAACCTAACAACACACCCCTTTATACAATGACATGTAAACCTTGGATCTCTCAAGAAATGATTTTTAATGTGTAAACTAACTAATATGAAGTTGCCTAGAAAAAGTCTATGTGGACTGTAGTTGGCTCATTGTGTGTGCTCACTCTACCAGCAGGCCTTGTATTAATAATTATTATTATTAAGTCATTATAAGTCTTCCTATCATGACTGCTAGAGCCTGAAATGTACTATGATCACTCACAACACTGCACTGCTTGTGGCTGTCAGAATAAATGTAAAGCAAATGAGCTGCACTGTCAAAAATCGCAGAACAGGCTTCAGCAGAGGTTTATGTTTGTACTTCAGTGGGTTTAGCTCCGCGGTCTTCCGTTTACCGTTACCACGGAAACGTTGCAGCCAATCAGAAACGACTTAGCAGGATGTCGTTGAAACAATAGCCAATCACAGAGTCCGTTGTTTAAGAGTGCGTCAGTTTGAAACGGCAAAGCAAGCATTTTCCAACTGACGGAATAAAACTACCACGGAGAAAAGAAATTAGAAATAACGTAACATAACAGGTAAACAACTTCCGAAAGCAGCCGTACTCCATATTTACTGGCTGTGTAGGTACGTTATCTCATAACGTTAGTTATAGTTTACCCTCAGAGACTGTAAAACAGCGCTGTAGCTTCAAAAGAGTTGTGTTTTTTTCAGCGTTGCGGACAAAAAGGAAGCGTGTGTTTCTGCTCTATGTGACGTTAACTTAGCCAGAAACTTACCTGGAGAAAGTTAACACTATCATATATTGTCAGATATGTTGTAGCTATAAGTGTAGCTGTCTACTGTTTGCATGTCTTGTGAAGTTACTGTATATATAAGCTGAATATGTCTGTTTGTTTTATAAAGCACTATGTGTAAAGCACACCCTGCAACATGTAACTTACACGTAGGGCAGCACAGTTAATCAAAATGATATCGAAATCCCAATATGCAAATTGCAGAAGCTACAATTTATTTTGATAAAGATAAAATGTGTGACAAAACAGCTTTATAAAGAAGTACTGTGCTGCAGCCTACAAGCCTTGTTCTGCACATTTAAGAAAACAGAATTCATATCATCATGAATTTAGTAGTTTTTTTCAATGAAAATCAAATTTTCCCAAACTAATCGTGAATTGTATGGTAGTCACAATATCTGAAAAAATAACTGCAGTATGTTGAAACATAGTGTCCTGACAAGCTTGTTGTTTTAGTAGCGTTTTCTTAAATTAATACCATCCCAACTGTGTATATTTGTGTCTAGATGTCCTCAGACGAAGAGGAACCAACCAGTCCTGTTCTGCCCAAGGACTCTGATCAGGGCAGCTCTGTCTCCTCTGAGCTTCAGGTGATTTTAGAAAAAAACCTTCACAGTTTATGTGCCTTTTTATACATTTATCACAACTACGGGAACATTGTGTAGCACATCTTCACAGTGAAGTCTGTTGGAGAAAGCAACACATGCAATTAGACAAGCAAACACGTCTTAAACATACACCCAGTTTCAATCAATAATCCAAACCACACATTTGACATATTCATTTTTTTTAAATACCTATTTAGTAATTAACTCACTTCAAAGCCATATATAACATTGTCTTTGCATCTTTGCATTGTGTCTTGACAGTGATGAAGACGAAAGTGTTATCGTAAGCAACAGGAACAATGGCCATGAAAATAAGAAACTATGAAAATAAGATACTGGTTGTAAAAAAAACAAAGAGAGAGGGAGGGAAAGAATAAAGTGGTTTCAATAGACACTTGAACCCACTGTTTTTTTGTTTTGTTTTTACTGTTTATGGATTTACAGGATGAGTATGAGGAGCTCCTCCGCTATGCTGTGGTCACCCCTAAGCTTCAGACACTCAACAGTGCTCACTTGCACCGACTGAGCACTTCATATCTGTCTGCAGAGGGTCGGACTTCCCAGAGAAAAGATGACATAAAATCACAGCGGCCAGCAGGTATCTTGGATTCCTCTTGTATGCCGGACACATTCATACACACACGTTTCACTAAGCCTTTCTGACAGAAACACAAGTTGAGCCCTTCCAGACGCTGCCCCCATCAACTGATCAGCTGTCAAAAAGGATTTGGCATCACAACAGGGAAAAAATGTAGTGTATTTTTATCGGACTCATATTTTGAGCTTGTAAACCAGCCTAGTCAAGATGCATATGATATCAGTCTGTCAGATTTTACCCCCTGTCTCTTTCCCCTACGACACCCACATCTTAAACAGTCCATCACCCCCCCTCAGCTCCAGCTGCAGCTCTCATTGGAGGTTTAGTGCTTTAACTGTCATGGAGTAGTGCACAGGGATGTAGAAAGCAGACGGCCGACTGGTAATGATCTCCTGGCACTCTGCCCATACTGCTCTTTAGAGTGCAGACTTTCTCTTCCCCCCTGCAGGATTTAATTAAGATATTGACATAAATGCATTCCTGGACGAGGAGCCATGCTCATCTTATTCAGCATTCTCGCCATCACCTTTTCTGTTCCTAAACTGTCTTTTGTTTTCTGACTTTTACTTTTATCTATGATTTTACTCACTTATTCCAGTTCGAATTTTATTTTAGCAGCGTTCCCTTTTTATCTATTCCCCTTTGTGCTTCTCTCTGACGTCCTTCCCCCGCCTCTCTTGTCTTCTGTCAGATACTGCCACTGAAGCTCAAGATGGGAGGCATTCTAGCAGGAGTATGAGATCCCAGGCCTCTCCCTTGATTGTTGAGCCCTCCGCATACTTAAGAGCCTCTCATGGTAAACTGAATTAACAATACAAAGAAACAAAATGTTAGGTCTGCTCTCTAATGGTATATTAATTTCCCTTAATGTCAAAAAAGCTTAGGAATACCATCCAGTGGCAATGTTGTCTCATTTGCTAATGATATTCTGTCTGTCTGTATTTCTTTCTTTTTTCTTTTCCTTTCAGCTGAGGAGATGACAGGTCGGCCATCTAGCAGGGCGTCAGTGTTCTCAAACACTCTTTCAGACAGGTTACACAAGGTACCTGAAAGGTCTAGGTCAAACAGCCCAGACCCCCTTGAGTCTGCTCTTGCCGACATGGTTATCTCAGAGGAAAACATAAGCAAGATGGAGAACATTCTGGACACGTGGAGCAACAACCTGAAGGTTAGTTTGCTTCCTCATACTCCTTCCACAATCAATCAGTTTAATGGCTCTTGTTTGCTGTCTGCTTGAGAGCTGACCATAGACATTGTTGTATGGTTATATATAGGACCCTCACACAGCTGAATAATAACTACTTTAGTATATGTACAATAATATATGTATATGTTTGTCATTTGGGCTTCAGCAATTTACAGCAGAATGGGCCCAAGTAGGTTTATTTCTGATTAATTGAAATAATTAAAATGAACTGAGAAAAATATGTATTTTAATCATAATTAAGAGGTTTATTTTTAAGCTGTTTAAGTGATCAAATCTGTGTTACAGTGTCAACAGAGCATTAAAGGGATTTTCACACTCCACATAGCCTGGGACTAAAAGCATCCTTAGAACCTTCTTAGCCCCAGGTTAATGAGCTCGTAGCCCCAGGCTAAAAAGGCTTTCACACAACTACAATCCTGGCAAATTCTAACCCCGACTTTAGCCTAGGGTTAGCTCCGCGTGCAGGATTTCCCCCCACCCCAAAAATCCACTAAACACAGGGTTAAAAGTTGTATGTAAACATAAATGTGGAGATTTGACCCAGGGCTAGTAGAAGGTAGAAGCACAATGTAAATAGTTTAATCTTGGCCTTAGGTTAAGAGTTATATTATCCCCGGTCAGCCCTGGGTTAAGAATATACAGTGTGAAAAGAGCAACCATATGCAGTTCCTGCCATACACATTTTAGTGTGCTGGGCTTCATTTAAAAAAACCTAAAATAGTGGGTAGTGGAAAAAGCTGAAATGTGTTTGACCTTATAGTTAATGCTTATGCCACTCTCACTGCATGTTGCAGATCATATATAATTATACAAAGCATACTATACAGGCAACCGAAATATGCGGGTTTATATTGACATTTCCCATGCTCATGAAATGAGACAGTTAGACTGAGATTGATTAAATGTAAGACATACTGAGGTGTATTGTACAAAGGTGATGGTAAGGAAGAAGTAAGAGATTATAAAGGAAATATAAAGTGTCTGGGTCTCAGGAGGGCTCATTGAATAGGATGACAGCTCTACTCTTCATGGCACCAGTGACCTTTAAATTGTGTCTCCGATTTTGGAGGAGGTGAATGCCTGGACGTGGGTGTCCTTCTTGCCCTATTTCTTCTGATGTTGTACAGCTCATTCATGGAGGGCAGATGACAACCAATCACCTGCTAAGCGGCACTGATGAAAGAGTAGAGTTGGATCTAGGAAAAGGCCGTGGAGAACCATGGACTGTAGTAGTGGATGTTCAGACATACAGATAATTTGTTGTTTTACCTTCTAAATAAGCCAAACATGTTCATATTTACATGTTTTGGTAATGTTTGACCCTGAAGAGATTTAGCTGAGGTCACAATCACCTCTAAGGCCAAATTTACGCTGTACTTCTGCATTAGGGTGTTCCTCTGAATCGTCTAGAGGTATACCTCTGTAAAATGTAATTGCACACCAGAACTGTAAATCAAATCCTTCACCAAGAATTTGTCAGATATTTCCAGAAATCCAGAAAACAAAACAAGACTAGAGATGAAATCTGTCAGGTTTCTGCATTTTGTAATTGCTGTCAGTCACAAAACCTCTAGCACACCTGTTTATCTACTTTATAATAAACTGAAGGTATGTGTACTACATATGTCCACATTTACTAAAGTAGTGTAATGAACCCACTGTGACTGTCCCACCTTCTATTCCCTAATTAGTCAAATGTACTGACTGAGCTCAGGAAGTGGAAGCTGGCGTTCAAGGAGCAACACAAGCTGGAGATGCGGAAAGAGAGGGAGAAGTATGCAACCAAGACAGCCGGCCTGAAGTCAGAGCTGGACAGCCTTAAGGGGCTGCTACACACCTACGAGTTGTCCAACCAGAGAAAAGATGAGGTGACTACATGTATATCTGTTTATTTATGTTTTCTCCAGGATACAATGTACTGGTTGGTTGGACATGGATTGAGTTCCAAAGTGAGATTTAATTTCCATCGTTCTGTAATAAAGTTTTAGTGTAGGACTGGATGCACTTAACCCACGTCTAAGATATCGTATATCTATATTTTGCTCACTTGCACATTCTGTCTCCCATGCTTATGTACATTTAGCACTTGAAAGAAAACGATGAGGAACAACTTTGTCCAATTTTTAGACTGACAAGCATATTGTGTGGTGTGTCAGGTGATCTTGAACCTGAGCCAGGTGTTGGACAGACAAAAAGAAAAGCTTGAAAAGATGAGGGCCTTCACTCACTGGAGACTTAAGCACACTGAAGCCAAAGAAGAGGTAAACCGATGACATTGTGGTGTTTCCCACAGATTGTAAACCTTTTTGTGGTGGTATTTATAGTTTGGATGGGTGTCTTCAAAGGTTTTTTTATAGATTGGAATGAAAACTCTTCTTGACAGGCTGAATTTCATAGACTTCTTTCATGTAAGAAGCATCTTATTTACACAGCATCCCTGTTTGCTCTTTGTTTCTCTTCTTTTGTCTTCATCTCTCACATCTTGAATAATACGCTTGTCTCTCTTGTCTCTTTTTACACTAATCCACACACATGCTTACTAGTTTAGTTTTTTTTTTAATGTTTTTTGAACTGTGAACAATAATTTAAAAGATTACTTTATCTGGCACAGAGAAAAAAACAAAAGGTCAAATATTTGTTTTGGTGGGACTGATCACTTTTGGGTGAGCTGCCCAAATAAATTCACTGGTAAACACTGATAATTGACTAAAAAACAATATTGAATATTAAAGTAATGTTCTGTACGTGAGCATCACATGAGCATTATAATTTAATATCTCACCATCTTATTGATCATCTTTGAATCCTCATTTCACTCAGTACTTTGGGCTATGATTAATGTTTTTTGTTAGTTTTAGTCACATAGTATGATTTATGTTTTTCTAGTTTTCCTTTTCGTGTATTGCATGTGTATTTGTTGTGAAATAGATGTAGAATTACTGGTAATGAATGTATCTTAACATTGCAAGATTACTATCAGTGCATTTTAATGGTTTATGCAAATGATCTGTTTTTGCATGAGTTAACGACCCGTACATCACTATGTCACTGCACACTGAACATGCACATGCCTCATTTTACAAAAATATCTCATCTTACAAAATTAACATACGTGAAAGTATGTCAGTGCACTAACAATTTGTTCTTTTTCATACCATACTGCATATCAAACTAACAAGTGCATCAAATATCAATGACAGATTTATTTATTTACATTTACAAAATAACTCTTTATGCCATTTCTTTAAAATGTAAAATTCAGTGGATGACTCATATTTTTGTCTAAACCATGACACAGAAAGTGCACTATGAGAGAAAATGTACTACACCTGCACAAGAATGAATTATGGGTGTAATCATTTCCTTGTGAATATTTTCATGGTCTTGTGGTTCCCTGCCAGGTTCACGCTGCTCAAGTGGCTCGACAGCACTACAGTTTGCAGCTGAAGAAGAAGGTGTGGTTAGCCTGGCACTCTCTGGTCCAGAAACACTGGAAGGTCAAGGTAGAACGGGCTTGCCGTGCAAGGGCTGAAGAGGTCTGCACCAACCTGTCTACAGAGTATGAAGCCAAGCTTGCAGAGGTAAATAAGCGGCCAAAGGAGTTGCATGTGAAACAGTGTGTGTATGGTGATGCTGCATCACTACATTCATTCTTGACTCTTCCTCATAGATGTGTTTTACCACAGTTCTCTGCAGTCAGTAACAGACATTGCACATTTACAGAATAACCAGCACTAGTTATCATGGTTTATTAAGTTTCTTACTTAGGTACATGTTCAAAGATCTCTTCAGAGAATTGTCATAAATACATACAATTTGAACATTTTACTAGGGAAACAATGTTATTGATGGTGTTACAGATGTAAATCAAGGGTGCAACACGAAGGCCTAAAATTGAAAGCAAGACACAACATCAGATGTTCTTGTCACTAATATATAAACTGATAAGTGACTGGCTCTTTCTGTACTCTGCTACCTGTCTCCACAGCACTGTGAGGCTATACAGAAGGCCCAGGCAGAGATTCAGAGACTACGACTAGAGCGAGAGCGCTATGAGGAATCTATGAAGAAAGCCTTCATGAGGGGCGTGTGTGCTCTCAACATGGAGGCTCTCAGCATGTTCCACAGCGCAGAGGGACGGCCAGAGCAACCTCCCGGTCATGAACAACATGGTCTGTAACAGAATGACCACACAAACCTATTTTTAGAGAATTTCTATCTTTTTAAACAACTAGCACATTAAAACTTGCACTGTTCAACACTCATCACAAGCCCCATAATTACATAAATGGTCCCCTGCTCTATACAGCAAACCATAAAGGCATTGTTAGCCTTGCGTCTGTGCTGTATTGATTCACCACCAGAAACACCATTTCTCCAATAGAGTGAAGCCGTGTGCTATTGACAATTGTGAAGATTTATGAATGAGTGGAGTGGATGACGGGGGTCTTTGTTCTTTTCTTGAAGTCATTCACTGGCTCATCTAATGGAGTGATGAGTCAGTGGATGTGCTGAGTGCTGGCTGAGGGGTACTTTGCTCAGGTTGTAACCTTGATTCGGCACTGAAAGATTGGCTGAGAAAGTTCAATAGCCATTTGCAAAAATGTATTAAATCATGTAATGCCTGTTATTTAGTAGTATGTCAGCATTGTGAAGGTTGGGGTGAGGGCTTTGGACAACACAGGATATTTGTGTATCTTTTTTGGTGTGAAGAACCCCCAAATTGATACACATTAGGTTGTAACTTTAGTCAATGAAATAATGAATAGTGAAATTAGAATATTCTCAATATTTGAAAGCCCCTCAATGGTCCCCTAGCCCCCAGGTTGAGTACCACTGGAGTAGACGAACATAATTTTCATAAATCTGCGACCAGACAGTGGTACGGTAGTCAACAAGAGGTGCAGTAGATCAACAGTGTTTAGGTTCACAGAGCATTTAAATTACAGTACAATAGTACTAATCATCCTATTGCTTGCCCTAAAAGGTCATAGCATTACACCATTATCACCACACAGTCCCATTGACGCTAGCCAGGATAGATTTATTGTTTCATTACTGTTAACACCAAATTCACACCCTGCATCCTGTCATCAGCGTTTTGCACCAAAAGTCAGGATTTGTCAGATGAGGCTGCATTTCTGTTCTGCTGTTCTTAGTCTGTTAGCTCTGGTGAGTACATGGCTGTTAAAGCTGGAACTCACTGTTTTTAGCTTGTACAAGTGAACTCCAGCACAATCTTCTGCTCATCCATCTGCTTTCAGGTTTAATGAGTTTAAAGAGAAATGCATTCCATTATTTTACTGTCAAACTGGTTACTCTTTTCTGTTGCTTTGAACTTTGCTTTGAAGTTGATTTTCTCTTCGATCGTATTTTTGCCAACCAAAGTAACAAATAAATAGATATGAAGTTATATTGTGCCTTTTTAAGTACACATACTTGATAGGAGGTAAGTTTTTGCCAAAGCAGGGGCGTGTAGTTGGCACCGGCTTTTCTGCTACATACTCTGTTTAAAAATTGTACTATTAACATATGTTAACAAAAAAAGAGAGGATGAAGGTATGTCAACTCAAATTTAATTATATATAACATTGTCAATGTTTAATCATTAGTATTGAGAGCTAAAAAGTAAAGATTGTTCAACCAAAAGGAAATATCACATGGTAGGCAGGACACAAGTCATCAAGATTTCCTAATCAGTTGATTAGAAAGACTCAGAACATTTGTTTAGCTTCAAAATTAGTGATTTTCTGTAACTATGACAAACTTGTATCAAGAATATATTGTCCCAGTCTGACTCAATTATTATTTTTTTCTTTTTGAAGATATTCTGCCTCCTCAGGATGAGCCTGGCTCTACTACGTTGGCTCAACTTCAGCCATATCCCATCTCTTCCACACGGTTCAGCCCAGTCCACTTTGACCGTCCGGAGCCTTCCCACAGCGAAGTAGAGGAGATGGTGAGACACTGACTAATTCTAATGAAAGATTTCTTTCACAGAGAAAGTGTCTAAATTAGAACTTTGAATATATCTTTGTATCTGCACACTTTTCTTTTTCTTCAATTTAGAATTATTATGTTCTTACCTTATACCACCACAAATAACATAGTGTTAAATTTGCTTTTGTTATTCCTTCTGTCTGTTTTTATTTGCTGCACTATCACTTCCTTTAAATCCCACTTCCTGATTCTCTTGTCCTCAGGGGGGCTCTGGTGCCCCCATGTCCAGGGGAGAGGTTCTCCCTCCTACTACAGTGGTGCAAAGCTCGCTCCCACTTGGGGGCACTGCAAGTTCCCAAAAACAGGTTAGCATTAGCATTATATCATCAAATTGTTGACCAACACCACAACAACCAACATTTTAAATAAAGTCTCTACAACAGTAATCACATGATGCTGTATTTTGTGTTGTTTCAGGTCAGTGGCCGTGTCGTCACAGCAAGTCAACAAAAACCCTCAAAGACTGTAACGGCTCGCATCACTGCACGTACTGATGTTAGTAAGGCTGCACGCAGCAACCTCCAGGTGATGGGTGTGGCTCCGCCCATGAGCTCCGTGATAATCGAACGCCATCACCCTGTTACTCAGGTATGGGACAGTGTGCACCACTACTGTTGAGGTATTACTATTTATGTGTAATTATGTGTATATATTTATTTTAGTCATGTGAACCTGAAATATAACATTATCTTTTGTTTCATTCTTTCAGGTCACTGTTGGTCAGGCCACAGCTGCTAAGTTTCCTCGCCCCGCCCAACAGGGCCAGAGCTCCACCGGAGGCAGAAGCTCCTCCAGAACACACTCCAACACATGCCATGTGCACTCCATCAAAGTAGTTGACTGACCACTCAGACATATCTCACAGAAAGTGTTGCTCACCTAGTAATACCTAGTTCACCCGTCCTATGCAACAATCCTAGAAATAGTTACCTTGGCATTAGTTTCAAGTACATTTTATTTGGATATCTTGGAATGAATTAGTGCATTTTAAGCAAACATTTGATTAACATTTTTCAACTCCCTTTCATGAATGTGAAATTTCCAATTTCCAGAGCAATAGGATTTTCTCAGGAAAGTACTACAAAGACATAGGTGTTTAGAGCAGCAAATGTAGATGTTTTTAATCATTACCAGCTGGACAGAGTTTAGAATTGCAAAATGGACATTTATTTTTTACTTTAAATTATGCACAGGTGAAAATTTACTGTAATGTGTAAAATCCCATAATTTAAATATCTGTGTTTTTGAGGTTTTTAATTGAGACTGACCGTCCAACACCACAAGTTTACTTTACTAAACCAAAGCCATATGTTAGTGATTTAACGCACTACTTTATTTTTAAAATAAATTATTTTACGGCTAACGTCCTGTACAGATTAGTATTTTAAAATGATGTAAACATGAAGTTCATTTTGTCAGTCCATACATTGCAGTGTTCATTCTCATGAAATGCAGCAGCTCTTACTGCTGGCACTCTCTGCTCCCTGCCGAATCTTATCTGTAAGACAAATGAACATTTTCTGTAATAAAAGTTTGGCACATATCCTAGTGGGCTCAGCTACATGGTTTAAACATGTAGTATCAGTATATTCGTTTGAAAAAATTGGTTAACCGAATGTACCTGCAGCTTTCCTGTTCCCTATGAGGATGAGGCCCTCAAAGAGTTCTTTAGTAGGGCTTTTCTGAGCCAACTCTTCCCCGTGGAGCCAGATCAGCAGCATCCTGTTCCCATGCTCTTTATAGCTGTGCTGACCTGTGGACAAACACACATAGCACTGTGCAGTTAGGGAAACAATTCAACTAGTAAAAATAACCTAAAGATTGCCTATGTGCATTAAAAGATAATAGAAAAATAGCCAGTCTGTTTAAATAATAAAGCTATCCAAGAATATTATTTTCATGTCCACATTTTCCTCATTAACTGAGGGATTTGAATCTTTAACACAAAAACAATATGTTATAATAATTTTGGGTTTCCAAATGCACAGTTAAGTCTGTCCGTCCAGTGTGAATGGTGGCACCTGTCCACTGCTCCTCGATGGCCGACACTTGCTCCTTGGTGAAGCCCCAGTGTTCTGCCAGTCTTTTCCACTCTCCTGGCTTCAGGAGCTCGTACGCCAGATGCCAGGCCATCGAACGGAGCTGCTTGGTCTCATAGCGGTGGTCGAGTTTAAACGTTAGTGGAAACTCGCTGTGAACACTCTCATTAAGCTCAGGGTTGTCCTGAAAGGGCAATTAAATCACGTCAGCAGATTGATAAAGGCCAAAACCCTGAGATAGCACAGTGACATGGAAAGAGATTATTGGAAACACACTTACACACATGATTAGCAATATGAATGTCGGAGTTACAAAATCAAAAAGGGAAGGGAATCAGGCATACCCTTAATTAAATTGATAATTTGATTTGATTGATTGGTCAAATGTTTCTGGGTTGTGAGTCATATTTTACCGTGGATGCTTTAATAGTATTAGAGGGTATTCAACTAATCTAGATTGTGACATTAGGAAATGAATCATTTGTGATGAATGTAATTATTGATTTCAAAGCCTCAAGAGTGGATTAGGGCACACATGAAAACAGTAAAAGTATCATTTCACTATCTCTCACCGTCCTCCAGGCGTAGTATCTTTCTGCTTTGATGATCATGTCCACAATAATCACCTCGTCTGCTCTGGCTGCCACACCCAGAGCCGTTTTACCTTGCTACAAATCCAACATGTACAGCAAAATACACAAACTTTAATAAGAACTGTAAGGCATCAAATGTAGAATTAGATTTTTCTTAAAGTTTCAATTTACCATGTATGAATATAGCTTTATGCCCTTTAAATGGCCTGAGAATCAGAATTTTGCCAAGAGCATAATTTAACTTATATTACAACTACACTACTTTAGCTTAAGAAATTGTATTTGATGAAATTTTTACCCTGTCCCGGAGTGTCAGATCCAGCCCAGATTTAAGAACCATTTCCACAACTTCTGTTCTGGCCAGCTCTGCAGCAAGATGCATGGCAGTCTGGGACCTCTAACAGTTCATGTCATAGGTCAATACAACGCAGCAAACATTTTCTCTATTTGTGTCTTATATATACTTTGGCTAACATCTTATTTTATTGTTACTAGAGAGATAATACCTTATCAGTGACATTAATGTTGCAACCAGCCGTTAATAGAGAATGGATGACAGCGATGTGACTGTTCCTCACTGCCAGGTGGAGAGGAGCGTCTACATCCTGAGAGCAAAAATATCCTGTTAGACAACATGAGCCCAAGACATGAACTTAGCTTTTAGGGAATATATGTAAAATGACAACGATATGCATCCAGGCAGATTATGTGTGTGTTACCCAAAAACTACTGAAAGAGTGTACTGCTGCCACCTAGCTTGTGTTTTCTTACCTGATTCTTGAAGTCTGGATTGGCTTTGTACTCTAAGAGAAGTTGGACAAGAGACGTATCTCCTTTTTCTGAAACTGAATGGAGCGCACTGCATTTGGACTATAAGAGAGAAAAGAGGGAGGTTTAGCTGTTAGCCTACTGGCAGTACAAAAAAACATTTACCACATCAACTTTGATGCATGAAGGATTAATAACAGAAATATTTCACAGTAACACACAACAACAGGGTATCAGGTCAGTGATTTCAGTGTTATAGTTATTATATGGTTGTACGTTTGTGAGGATGTTGGGGTCACAGCCAGCCTCCAGCAGGGCCAGGACACATCCTTCCTGACCATTGTCTGCAGCCTGGTATAGAGCTGTCTCACCATCCTGCAACACAGAAGACTCATCAAAAAATATATAGTAGTGGTGCTAGATAGCCATAACAGAAGCAGAAAATTCTTCTCAGGTAACAATGTTAAATAACCAACTAGAATCAGAAATTAACCAACCTTCCTAAAGGAACTTCAAAAGGCATATGTAACTTAATTGATTGATTGATATTGCTTTATACTTCTGGTTAGTCTTTATTTAGTTTTTTGTCATTTAGTAACAAGTAATGACTGTCATCATAATTTCAATTATCATTAGGCTTCAGTTCCAGTTAGAAGAATCTTAGACCAGATGCAACGAGTCAGTATTATCAAGTATAATTTATCAGAGCTGATATTCAGGCCAGAACACAATTAGCCTCGTTATATAATAGTAACCAATACATGTTTGATACATCTTAATTAATCCAAAGTGGAGCCACCATCCAGCAGTGGATTAACCACTGAGCACACACTGTCACAAACCAAACCGTGATAGAGAGGATGTTTACACTGATTGTCTACCATATTGACTGCATCCCGAATATCAAAGCTCTGCAGCAGCAGTTGGACGGCATTCAAGTGGTCGTTCCTGGCAGCTAAGTGCAGGGGCGTGTCCCCTCTCTGGCAGAAGGGAAGGAGGGAAACAGCTCACATCAAAGAGGGTTTGACTTTGAGCTTTCTTGCAGGTGTGACACACAAATGTGCACTCGGGCACATGAGCAAAAATATCAATTTATTGTAAATAGATGCACACAAACCAAAAACAAGTCCGCACATACCTTGTTGGGCTTCATTGTGGCCATATTGTACGGGCAAATCAGCATATCTAACATTTCAACACACCCATGCTCTGCTGCCAATGCAAATGGCCGGTGTCCTGACTGAAATAGAAGCATCGAGGTACAAACAATCACTTTTATTGCATGTACTTTGTTAGTACAGAGAGTGAATTATACAGTTGATTTACAAAAAACCAGTAGATACCTGGTCATGTTTGTCTAGTTCTTTCATCTGCAGGTCATCGATAATATACTGTACAATATCAGTGTTGTTGTTAATTGCAGCACAGTGCATGATGTTCAGTCCTTCCTGAAATGGAAAAAAATCAAGTTATAATTTTAAAAAACATTTTGTTTAATCAAGCAGTGTGAAGATTAAGTATCCGCTATTTTCAGAGAAATTGAATTTGTTGAATGGTTGAATTAAGGAAACAATGGAAGAAGAACAAAAGCGTCTTTGTAACGAGACAAGCACACAAATGTTAGGTTCGAAATCTAGGATGATGAAAATGAATCATGTCTCAGGAGAAGGCATGTGTTGTTGTTTTTTTGGAAAGGTTGCACAAAATAAAAAGACAAATGGCCCAATTTCTGAGTGTTTTTCTCTGTCACTTACTGAGTAACAGCAGAACAAAACTCTTCCCGCTTCTTTACCTCGTTCTCAATCTTCTGCTCAGCCCCAGCCCGTACTAATAATTTCAGGATCTCCAAACTGCCAAACCAGGCAGCCAAATGAATGGGTGCCACACCGTACTGTCAGATACAGATCACAAGATGGTAAGTTGTGATTACTTAAAAATATTACATAAGTTTCTCTCCGTGGCTTAAGTTTTCACATGCAGGCATTTCAATTCCTCTCACCTTGTCCTTTTGGTCCACTTTGACCCTGCGCTGTAGAAGAAACTGTACAGCTTCTGTGTTTTTGCCCGCCACTGCATAGTGAAGGGCAGTCCTGTGATGCTGAGGCAAACAACTTGATCAGTATATTATTTATTTAATAGGTTAATCCAACAAATTACCAGCCATTAAGTCTGTTTGTGTGATATTATACGATGCAGTACACTGTACTGAGACGTAGACAGAGGATTTCTCTATCTAGACCCACCACATTCTTTGCATTGGCGTTCAGCCCTTTTCCCAGAGTCTTCATGGTCTCCACATCATTTTTCTTAGCTGCTTCTATAAATTGCTTCTCTGCGTCAAGCACTGCACAACACAGCAGACAGGAAGTGTTACATGTGGCTATTTACATATAATATTTGATATGCATAATAGCATGTATGTAGGCTTAATACACAATCATATGATGTGATGGGTGAAACCCTCAACAGGAGCATACTGTAAGGTAAACTGAGCCAGTGCCTTGTGCAAATATAGCGTGTTTCTTTGGAAGAAACATCAAGATAAACATTAAGAAATGTCTTTCTATGGACATGCAGTCAGTACACCTCAACGAATAGCTAATAATTAACTCCAGCTCTAACAGTATAAACTCAACAGAAACTTGCTTTAAAGTTTTGCTCTATACTGTTCTATTATGTTTATGTTCTGTAAAGCCAAAGTCTATTCATTTATCTACCACATTTTCTTATTTCCTTGTCCTTGCGTACTCACACATCTCTTTGTTGTCAAAACTGTTGTCTGTATCTTTGTCCGAGTTCTTGTTCAGTATGAAGTCGGTAAACCCCCTCACAGTCTCCTTTCTCATCCACTTTCGAGGGTCCAAATCCTCCTTCTTAGGACGATGCTTCTTTACCATCTCCCTGATAGCCGAAGCTTTTTTCTCCATGGGAAAGCTCTTTAAATTACCTGTTGTTTATCCAAGGCGGTTTAGTGAAATTAAATAGTCTAATATATTGACTGAAAGCACCTGAGGAAAACAGATCACACAGAACCCTGTTGTTCACTTCAAATAGTGGACAGCATGCCTTGAACTGAAGTGTACTCCTTTTTTCTTACTGCTTGAGGGCTGGTCTGTGTTTACTTTACCAGCTCACACCCTTAAGAGACTGCTGATAGCAACAGAGAATATATGTCACCCTTCACCTGTGTGACTGTACTTGACTGCTATGTTTATATCATGCCTTGAGTAACATGAATATACTATACCAACTGTGTTTTTAACTTTAATTTCTGTGAACACAGTGCACTGTTTGCAAAGGATTATCATAATGCTCTAATTGTAGTTTAACTTGTTTGTGCAGGAATGTTTAACTAGTTACACATACTCTTATTTTCAGAAATGTTTACAGAACCAAATGCAATTTGCTCCTGGCCACTGTGCAGTTTCATCTGGAGCTTGTGTTACTCTCTGATCTGATTCAGGACTATACCACCAACACTTGTGAATGAACTTTAAACCAGTCTAATTCTGTGTTTCTTCAGTGAGCCAACCCCTTTTTGGTCAAAAGTCTGATTAACAGAGAACAGATGGTGATTAATTGTAAAAAAAAAAAAAAAAATTACATCACACAAAGTGAAATGTCAGTGAAAACGTAATTTATTTTAACTAAAATCTACACAATAGAATGATTCCCTTTTTTTATTATTAAACATACACAGCATTATTATTGAAGAACTCAATAAATACAACTGGAAATATCTGAATAACTTAATGAAGATAAATTAAAAAAATAAGACTAACCTTAGCATGTAATAAATACCATCATGATCCATTTAGATATACATAAAAGCCGTCCAATAAAATAAAAACATTAGTCTTCTCTTCAGAAAATAGGCAATGAAATTGGAATTGACAGACAACAGGGTCATAAATATTGTATGATATATATTAATTTGCCAGAATTTAATTTCGATTGTCTGGCTTATAAAAACAAATATATATTATCAGTGCACATACTTAGACTCTATCAGTGATCTTCATTACAACATTTCTTTAGGTGAAGAAAATAAATGGCTTTGTGTGCAATGTCTGTGAGTTTGAACCATAGAGGGAGGAGAGGAGAGATGTTTTTCATTTTCAGTAGAAAACTCTCAGTTCCTCCAGATCGGGATTGATATTCTGCGTGCATAACTGTCACCTGAAGAACTTGTCAATGGTGTTGCGAGGACCGAGGCCTTTAGCCTTTTTAGAAGGAGGAGAGGAAGGCGAGTCCCGTCTGAAAGCCATGAAATCAACACAAACAAAACACAAACAATTTAATTTCAATTCAAATTCAAATGTCCCTTGTTGACATTCGTAAATTGTAAATTCATACGCTATATATGTCAACCCAACATTTTGTGCTGCAGCAATCTGTGTTCAAGCTGTCTCACCTTTTGGTTTTGCCTTTGCTTACTTGCGGTGGCAGGAAACGCCCTCCGTCTGCCAACAGAAACAGACACTCGTGAACATGGACGAGAAAAAAACATTCCATCGTTATCTCTTCTCTGACAAAAAATGACATCCACTGAGGAGGAACACAATTGCAGCACCTCTTCAGGGATATAAAGAGTGCAATTTCCGAGACAGGCTTGTTTAAGAGAAAACCAGGGTGCAGTTCATTGTAGGAAATGAATAGGTGAGAAAGTGATTTAGCCATTTCCAAGACCAGGGCAAAGGAAGCCCCATGGGCTGAAATGAGATGTCTTTTCTCTGTAGGAATCGATATAAACTTCTCACACAATGTCACTGTCAGTAAATAACAAGGTCATAGGCCATCGACATCCTCCCAAATAGACATTCTTTCTGTTAACTCCAAAGATGTCATATAGCCACAGTTTATAGACATTATTAACAGGATTGTATCTGCTATCAGCAGAAATAGATACATTCCCCGACTTTAGAGCCTTGTAGGAAACACTGACAGACAAAGTACACAAGGAACAAAATGAATAATTAAAGCAGCTATTATCAATATTTTATAATAACTTGGATATCAAATAACAAAGTAAAAACAAATGTGACAATGTGAAAGAGGTCGCTCATAGTGATGAATCTACAGAGCATTATCACCCAAATGAGTTTCACGCATTGTTTAGTAGGTGTTAGAATGCATCTTTTAATGTTTTGGTTCACTCTCCACAGCTTCATTTTTGACTTGCCAAGGCAGGCAGCTGTTTTCAGCCAAAAAACTTCTAAAAACCCACTGTACACTACCTGCTCAGCACCTAACAGCAGACACACAGTGCGGACTCTAGCTGGTGAACACAGTGGAGCAATTAGCAGCTAAAGAGCCAGATATTTAGATCAGGAATTGGTAGAGACCAAAAACATATAAAGGGAGAGGGAATATTGGACTTTCATTCATTATGTGGCTCTGTGTAAATAAGCAACTCATGAACCTCATTTAATACACTCACCTATGGCCTTGCTATTTGTAACAGAAGGTAGATTTATGGAAGATGATGTCTGTCCCCCCAGTTCATGTAGGACCTCCTGGTTCAGGCAGAGGTCAACGTGGTGGTTGAAGATAATGAGGTCATCGCTGTCCTGGGTCAGCTGACATATTGGGCAGATGAGGACGGACCCTTTATCATTACATGACTGAGGCTGTTGCGAGGTCACGGTTTGGTTGTGTCCATTGATCAAATGATCGTTTTTCAAGCTGCGCTGATCTTCCTGAGTTCTGTTCGACGTTGAATCTTCTTCAACCTCACACTGCACTGCTCTTAATTCCACCACTTCACATTCTTTATGGTCATTCTCTAGGTCCAAATCTGACTCTGTGTCAGAAACGGTGTATTGGTTTGGCTTACTAGAGGCATCACTGAGACACTGGTCTATATGTCTGTTGAAGACATTTAAATTGGTCGTCTCCACCTGCCTGAAACACACCGGACAGGTGAGGCGCTCTGACACTGCGCTGCCACAGCCTGACGTGGATGCTTTGGCCTCTACATGGGAAACAAAGTCATTTTCTGAGCGATCTGAGGCTGTACAGTTGTCATGAGCTTTTGTTGATGACACTACTCCATTTTGAGCATAAGTGCCTGTGGAAGTAATCTCAGAAGCATTCTCCCCATGTCCTTCCTCTTCTGTGTTTGCATTCACCGCCTGGAGTTGCAGTCTTTTGGCATGAGCCCTTTGGAAGAAAGACTGTTGGGGTTCCTCGCCAGTCTGGCTCCTCTCTAACCCCCTCTGTTTACTCCACCTGGGAACCTCCTCTTGTCTCTGACACTTCTCCACTGGGGGAAAACAGGTAATCTTTTGATGGGTTCCTTGGGAGCCACCAGAATCCGTCTTGCCGGTCTGAAGAAACCCAATGATGCTCTTCTGTAGGGGCTTTTTATCATCCGAAGTGACAAAGGCAGAGATTCTAACACCTACGAGCAAAAAACTAATTATCTGGAGAAGACTTCAAAATGAATGACAACTGTATTATTATTTCCACATGCAGCGTGTCACAGATCATTTAGATTTATTTCAAGTTAGTTGTATTAATTGGTATGTCAGTTACATTGCTATATCTAATTACCCATGAGCCTCAGTCTGAGTGGCTGGGGGCTTTCATTGTCTCTTTCTGTTTTCAGTAAGTCCTTAGCAACAGCAAAGATCTCATCCACTGTAGCAACAGCATACGGCAGCGTCAGCGCTCTGGTTTTCACCTCAAAGTTCACGTTCTTGAGCTTCAGTGTAACTGTTTTACCCTTCGGGAAGATAAAACACAAAATAGAGATTTGAATTCATATAAGGAAACACATCATTTATGTCTGCCCTTAATTATAAGCATAATCAATGATTCTGAATGGAAGGGCTACAAATAGAAAAGAGGTGGAAATCTAGGTAATCTGTCGTATCACTGATTGATTTGTCAGAATGCTTTTTGTGAAAAACGCGCCACAAAGCGCTTTCATAGTAATGTGATCATCTCCCAGGGAGACATTTCCAAGGCTGATAGTAGCCCCTGCTGTCTCCTTAATGGCCCTCCATTTCCTCCAGCTATCAAGGCCACATCGGGACCCAGGCAGGGGGGTGATGGTCGTGCCAAGCCATCCCGTCCTTTCTCTATCGATTCGTAAAGGAATGAACAGGTTGAGGTAATTGTATGAGATTCGGTTTGGAGTCAGGGTGATTCTAAAAAGAATAAGATGGTATTTTTGTGGTGTATTCCATTTCTGTTCAAACATCCCCAGTGATTGCTTTATTTCGCTTCTCTTTGCTCAGTCTAAGACAATCACTTGTGTTTTAAGGCAAGATTCATCCAAGCAATGTCAGAGCAGTAATAGAATGGAAACTATGAATATACAATATAACCTCATGTATGGTTGATGTAACCAGGACAAATGTGTGTTTAAGACAATGTGTTCGTCCATAAGATAAGCACAGAGGTATGTTCAACAAATAAACCCTCATTCACTACCTTCAGAGATTCTTTCTTCATGTCCTGTGCTAAGTCTTCACAGAGCTCCCTGCATAAAGACAACTGCTCCTCAGCTTCACTCAGTTCTTTAAATGTCCTGTAAGGATTAAGTGCCAGAAAAGAGTGGGACAGAGAGGAAATTAAAGAGAGTTAGGAGGATGGACACCAAAGAAATCAATTCAACTACCGGTATGTCAGTGCCTATTTATGTGTCGTTAAAACCATACCTTTCTGTGCTCATGCTTTTTCTTTCTTCATGCCTGTATAAAAAGCAAACACAGTGATAATTATCTCCTCTCTCTGAACTGGACTGTTTCAGTTGAGTTTCATTAAACAGACAGTGAGGTACCTAGGTATATATGTAGAGCCCAGACCCAGGGAAACCTGCAGGAAATGATGCCAGGCTGTCTCTGAAAACAACAACGACAGCAGCGCCATCTGCTGACCAAGATGAGAACAGCTACTGATGCCCAGAGCGTTTAGCATTTTGTCACTCACTTTCCCTATGCCAGAAACCTGAAAGGATACACAAACACATTTTTACTGTCTTTAAATATTGATATAGATTTTCTTTCAACCACCTTCCCCTGTCTGCAGCACATCATTAGTCACTTTACACCATATCTGTCAGCCTTTAATAATACAAAAACTCAGGATTACATTCTAACATCTTTCCATAATCATACACCACAAGGCTCTGTTTATGTTTTAGTTTGAGCAATGTGTACTGTACTTTGCGAACTGGGAGATTCTGGACAAAGTCCATCACCGCCTCTCTAGTGGAAGGGAGTCTGTATTGGCCGTTGGGCTTGTTCTTGTCACTGCACACCTTGGCAAGCATCGTGTTTGGAGCAATTCCTAGAAGAGTGAATAGCATTATTGAATAGTGTGTTTGTAAATGAACGGCTGGTAAAACATATTGTGGATCATAATTCTAAACAAAATGTGCAGGAAAGACTGCAGACTTTTATTATAATGAATGAATTACACTTAAAGTGGTGTTGCCTGTCACCTCATATTTTTTACATTTTGTTTTTGTTCAGAAAGTAGGGAGGAGAAAAAAAATCTCTGCTAGGATGCAGTCAGACCTGGTTCATGAGCAAGAGGAATCAACTTAGTGGAGTATATGCTATAATTCTCCTGTGAAACTCAAATTAAGAAGTAAAATATTTGACAATAGCAAGACATAAATCAGACAAAAAAGGATAGTGTTTTTTTAATAATGTGAGTGTTTTTTCCCTCACCTGCACTGGCAGTCAGCATGGTCTTCTGCTCAATGCGGAAGCGCATCTCTCTCACAGCCTCCTCAACAGACTTCCCAAATACCTCAAACACACCACCAGCGGCACTGACACCTTCAGAGCCCGGCAAGCAGGGAGAGGAGCTTGGGCTGTCCTCAAACAGGACCGGAGAGAGGTCTTTCATCTCTGGCTCCTGGGGAAGCTCAATCTGCTCTTCACCTTTACAGAAAAGAAATGATTTCACACAATAATCAGACGGATTCCTAGTGTATGGAACAGAAATGTTTCCTGTCATGTTGTCATGACAGTCTATAGTAAAAGAGTCCAAAGTTGCACAGAATAACACAGAGTAATCATTCTATATTACGCTATAATTAAGTCCTGCCTGTAGAGGTGCTGCTGGCACGGAAGCGATGTGTACGTGAGGAATCTGGCCAGCTCTGCCTCTGTTGCAGGTGGTCTGTAAAATCCAGATAGGCTTCATCCAGGCTCATTGGCTGGAAGTGAGGGTCATAGTCTGCAAAAATCTCCCGGATCTAACAGAAAAATACAAATTCATGAGCAACTGTTGAAGCAAAACTTTGCATTGCATTTGTTTTAATGTGAATTTATTTCTTTGTGTGTTTTGCCATCACACTTACCTCATTGCTCACAGCTCGGTATTTATCAAAGTTGGTTGGAACAATAACTAAGCTGGGGCAGAGTTTCTTTGCAATGAAGCCAGGCATGGCAGCTCGGACCCCATACTTCCTGGCATGGTAGTTAGATGTTGACTGAAAAGGAAAGGGTGAGATCTAAATAAAACACTTTACTAACAGAGGCATTCTGGATTTCAGATACAAAACTCTTGTTTGAACACTAAATTTATTTTGAATGCATCCATATAATGTTGGAACTGGTTTAAATATCCGCGATTTCTAATAGTACAGCAATGTACTGTGAAATGAATTTGTAATTTCAAGTGTTTGTCAATATATATTATTTGCAAAAGTATAAAGACTTATTCCAACACTGTAATTTAAGAAACTGTAGTATTGCTGCATTATACTATGAGAATCATGGTTAAGACAATCCCAATAATGTGCTATGTAATGAATAGTTTAAACATACTACTTCTACCCTGGTTTGCTTGTGTCTAAATGTTATGTATCTTTCATGTACAGTATAGTACAGTAGCATTAATTATCTAAGACATTACTTTCATAACTGCTCACCAGCATGCTCATGGATCCTACAGCCATGGGTTTGTCCTTCAGCTCAGGACAGTCTCTCATCTCCACAGCAGCGTAGAAAGCATCCATGTCCACATGTACGATCACACGGCTTAGATCACGACTTCTCTCCAGCTCAGCGGTCATCCTCTCCACCTGTAAGGAGAGATTGGAGCGCTTAAGTAGAATGATATTTGGATATGTAGCTTTTTTTATTTAATAGTATGTTTGTCTGCATGTGCGTTTTTGTTAGTGACCTAAAAAAAAAAAAAGAAACCAACGGCAGTTCCATCCATAGCATGTCTTACCTGAGCTTGTGCTTTCTTTAACTGTTGGTCAGTGATCTGTGCCTTTTGTAACATCATTTTCTCAATTCGCTGGTTCACCTGCTGCTCTCTCTTCAGCTCATTCTCATAAAACCTAGACCCCTGCAGGGAAAAGACAGGGATACTAAAGATTTTAGAAGTTACAGATTCTGTACCAAGGCTATAATGAAAAATCTATCTATTTTTAGGACTTTTCGTGTCATTGCACTGGGGATGTGAGCCTTTTCACACGAGGCTGGACACAGTGGATCTTACATTTCATATAGTCCACCACACACTATAGATCTTTAAGATTATTTTGACACAGGAGAGAACATGTGGCAGATGACTGCAGTGAGTATTAATGGTGTCTCATACAGGACTAATTATTTGAGTTGTAGTATCTACCTTGGATGACTCCATGATGATCTTGTTGATCTTGTCCCTGTCAACACCCTCCATACCAGCCTTGTTGTCATTGAGGGCCATTCTGGAGAGGAAGCCCTCTGCTTTAGTGGATGCAGCCTCATTCTCCATCCTGAAGAACGGATCGGAGAACCGTCGTTTGTTGTTGTTGTTGTTGTTGTTTTTTGGCAGTAAAGTCCAATTTATGACGACCTCCACTCTTTTAAAGTTTGTTAATAAACCTGCAACATGTCGTCGCTATGTCTCCCATTATGTGTGCGTCTCTTCAAGCTAGATAAACGCACAGGAACAGTGACACTGAATCAAACCCTGCTCAGCTGTCTAACGCTCAGACATGTTTTGAAAACAGTGACGACGATGACGGTTTTGGCGGCACTTCCGCATACATGCGTCATCGCCGGAATGGGCGGGACTAAATTGCCTCTTTAAATAAATAAATACAATAAAGGAGATTTTAAATATAAATTACTGAATAGGTATTTGCGATCACATTGCACCAAAAATCTTTAATGGATTATTTTTTTTATCCCCTGTCAAATACGCCAAATCTAATAGAATAAANNTATTATAATTAACTAAAATAAAAATTAATTAATTAATTATAATAAAAATAGACAGGAAATGTCTTTAATTTTTATCTTTCTCAGTTTG
This sequence comes from Morone saxatilis, assembly GCF_004916995.1. Lineage (NCBI taxonomy): Eukaryota > Metazoa > Chordata > Actinopteri > Moronidae > Morone > Morone saxatilis. The sequence continues at coordinate 502,079 of NW_023339718.1, forward strand.
GTCAGGAGGAGTCATTGGTGGATAATATGAGAGTGGGATGTCTACATGACTGTGAGTCAATGTGTTTGTGTTGTAAATTATTATTATATATACTGTCAATGATTGTAATACCTAATCTAAACTAAATCTTGAAAGCTATTAAGTTTAGATAGAAAAACAGGAAACTGTATGACAGCAGCCCCACGTGGTAATAAAGTCACAGCATATGTTTATTATTACAATTACCTTATTTTACACAACTTAAAAAGTTATATTTGTAGTTTAAAAAAAACTAGATACTATAATAAGTGTCATGTAAAGCTGAATATGATGATATTATTATTATTATTATGAAGTATATATTATATATTTATTTTATTTGACCCTCACGATGAACCTGAGAAACCTCCTTTTATATTTTATGCTGTAATAATATGTGGTATTGCCTCATATGAAGTGGACGGCGGCGTTATTGTGTCTAAAGTACACGATATATAGAAAGTAGTCTACAGAAGAAGATTAAGAGACAAAGGTAATTTTGAAAGTAACCTTTGTCCTAGTTTGAAGCATGTATATCTAGGATTTACATCAGCTACACAATCAGATAATACTAAAGAACATCTCAAAGAATAAAACTCGTTGATAAATTCCCTCAGTAAACAGAATGGATAAAAATTTGTTTTAACCCAAAAAACACCTTTATTGCAATGCAGCCCTTTTTGTGTCAATGCAAAATCCCGAGCAGGGTTCGCCAAAATAAAACTCTTCTTTCCGTTCGGTATTTTTAAACGGAGTGTGCTTTAAACCCGTGTGCAGTGCAGACCCCACATTTCTAGATACAAAATATATTCAAGGGACGGAATCACAAAACCACCCCCCCACTATCCCTTTGCTACGACTGCAATCTCTATCTATCTCAGTCATCATATTATATACACATATTATTATTATATTATTATAAATATTATTAATATTATCATTATATACTGTTATTATTATATACTGTTATTAACAATAACACTACCATCATGTCATCAGTACTATTACCACCATCTTGCAACTACAACTCTTTGCACCTTACCTTCCTATTTATCTTTTTTATCTTTCCTATCTAAGTATTTTATTCTATTGTTGTATTTTATTCTATTGTATTTTAATGTACCTGGCTGCTATGACGACCCAATTTCTTCAAAGTCTATCTATCTATCTATCTATCTATCTATCTATCTATCTATATTATATTATTATTATTATTATTATATATTATATACTGTGCAACCTTTTGCCCATGTGCAACTGCTGCTAGTATTTGTGTTATTGTGTTATCTGTTGTGGTTTTTTACTGTTTTTCTCTGTACAGGTATATATATTATATTATTATTTATATTTCATACTGTTCTTTTACTGTCTTATACTTTTTCCTATCCACTTTGCCTGCTGATAAGATTGCGAATTTCCCCATTGTGGGACAATAGAAAGGTATCTTATATGATTTTCTTCCCTTTTAAATTGATTTTATTTTGAAAGCAAACGTGTACGGCTTCCGGTGCCGCCGTTACTGCGTTAACTTGACGCCGCTCTCTATAAGATACAGTACAGCCGACCTGAATGAAGACGAGCTAGTCGTCAGTCCGCCGCTACCGCTAACTAAACTGCGGAACTACAGCAGTGATACAGCCCGGTGCTCGTCATTTGTAGCTTGAAGTTGGGGGTACAGCGTTTACACGAAGGCCTCTTTATCGATCAGTCGCTGCTGAGTAGCTTGTTGGCTGCAGCTAAGGCAGATAACCGGACCACTCACCAAGTTTCTTCGGTAGTTGCGTCGTTTGACGGCTAACGCTAACTAGCTAGTCTCATTGGTATTCGACGTCAGTTTCAAAACAAAGCCCGCACAAAAACCGAGAAGTTGAGACTCAGCTGTCACCTCCAGAGTAGCTTGCTGCAAGACGAGCTAGCCAGGTTTTACGTCTGTCAGCCGAGCGAAGATAAAGTCCGCCGTTCAGCTGATGTTTAATAAACCCAGTTAATGTCTAATTAACGTTATTTCGCTGAGGTTGAAGCTAAGTTAGAGAAGCTGTCAGCAGGTTTGAACTGATCCAGTCCGGCAGCTAAGCGTTAAGATACTGTCGATACAATTTTTAAGTTCAAGTTTTGTTTTTTTTTTCTGCTGAAGCTTGGATTTTAAATGTCCGAAAAGAGTTCATCGTCCGGTTCGGATGAGGATGTGGACCCGGAATCCGGACAGCCTGTGGAGCTCGGAGGCGTTTTAAGCAAGGTAAAGTAAACCAAGGGAGACTGTCACAAATGTTTCATCCTGCACATATTACTTCTATCATTGCACACTACTGGTTTAAAAAGCCATGTGAACTTGAGTAACGAGCTGTAAAAGTTAAATCAACCACTGCGTACACATCGTTTTAGGCAAAGGGTGCAGCTGACCGATTGTTTTGTACCTCTCGTGTGTTTACAGTGGACTAATTACATCCACGGATGGCAGGATCGATGGGTCGTGTTGAAAAACAATACTCTGAGCTACTACAAGTCGGAGGATGAACGGGAATACGGCTGCAGGGGGTCTCTGTGCCTCAGCAAGGCTGTTATCACAGTAAGTATTTACCATGGTACGAGGAAGGAACATCACTCTGCTGCTGTCCTTGTCTGTTGCATTAATAAGCACCGGGAGCTGAGCACCTGTTCAGTATTTCAGGGAGTAACCATGAAAGGCCTAATTTTCTGCATCAGTGCTCTGGGTCTAGAGTTACCTCTGGCGCAGGTTTCAATGTTTTGATCCCGTCTTTCCCTGTCATTAGCATGGAGTTGAACTTTAATTCCTTCAATCCACGGTCCTCAAGGATACGGAGGTAAACATTAACTAGTAATGAGGCTGTTATTAAGATTACAGGTAAGGCGGTGGTCTGTATTTTAGCAGACCTATACATTCTTGCTCCAGGAGTCATTCGAGAAAACTCTCATACATCTCCGACTGTTGTTAGTTATTGCGCAGGCGATTTAAAATTCCTGTTCCCTACAGCAGTGTAAGCTTTGACCACATACTGTAGAAACGGGACCTGTATTATTCTCCCTATGCAGGCCTCCTGTTGGTAAGATAAGCGGAAATCCCACACCCTGGTTAAATATTCACTGTTCTCTCTGAGCATACCGCCACCAAGTACAGAGGCCAAACAAATGGTTTCACTGTGATTTGTTCAATCGGATTATATGACTCAAAACAGGATTAAAACCACAACATGACAGGTTACGGTTAGTTTCCACTTTTGAGAGTGGTCATTTGTGTGAGCATTACGCCAATTCCTGTGTTTGTACAGACCTGAATGGAACTCCACAAGACATTCAGTGTGTTTTGTAATTGTGTTATATTAGGGTAAGTAAGAGTGTGCACAGTTTTATTACACATGCTCTCACTAATAATGAATGTAGTATGACCCACACTGTCTCTTCTTACTGCCTCTCCCTTCTTCTGGAATATCTATAAGTCCAGTGCTTCCTAAGGAGACTGAGCACTGAGGAATGCAGCTACGACGAGTCTCTGCTCTCCTTGTCTAACATCGGTCTGTTACACACCAGACTGTCCTCAGACGGAAGCAAAATGTGCAGGAAATGTTACTGTGTGAAAATTCCTATCGTAGGCCCAGGTCCATTATCAAAAGCTCACATCAGTTCAAGCTTTTGTCTTTACGTTCGTGTGTTCCTGTCAGTTGTATACAGTTCTGTGCGGAGCCGATTCATTTAAATAATATTAAACATATTTATTGTTTTAATTAAAATACAAACATGCATGCGCACACGCTAGTTTAAAGATGGAGAAGAAGTCTTAGATGTCTTTTCTGAGAACTATCAGTGTTCGACTGATAACCTCTTCTTTCCTAACACTGAAGATGCCACAGTCCAATACACAGAAAAAAGCCAGTGCAGCATGGATGTTCAGTAGTGCTTACGTAAGGGGAAGGAGATTGTTCCAGGCAGAATGAAAGAGGTATAAACTGGATTGTAAAGCAGAGGTTTATGGGCCGTGTCTGATACAGCACAGTAAGATAGACTGGATTTCTCTAACCAGTAATGGCAACATGGCTGGATGCACCAGGGGTTACAATTGCATGACCCTTCTTATTGTGGACTTCTGAAACTGGAGGGCATTTCACCTGTTTCTGAGAGGAAACCTTTGCCCTGAGGTTGTTGGTGACTGTAATAGAATAGGCTCAGAGAAAACCTCACACCTGTCAGCATCCCGTATATGCAACCCGTAATACTAGTGTTAACTTTTAAAGGCAATGTTGCATAAAGTAACGCACAGTTGGTGTTCAGAGTCGGAGTGTATGTCGCTGTTGTCAGTGGCAGCAAATAAACCAGCACATGAGCGTCATTCAGCAAATCTAATTAAACTTGGGCAACATGAGGTTATGTCAGCTGATAGAGCAGCTGTAGACTTGGTTGCTGCCACTGAGGAGAAAAACGGAGAGGAGATTCAAGTCGACTGTGTCTCATTTCTTATTAGGAACATTTGCAGAGCAGATCTCTGAGCTGAATGCCGTGGTCAAATTCCAATCTCAGAGGAAACAGAATTCTTTGGTGCACGTGTTTGGGTGCCTAAGGCTGTTAGTGGTTGGAGCTGGGTGGGGTGCATTGTAGAACGGGGGAGTGAAATAGTTGAAAGGTCTGGCCCAATAGTAGAAGGAAAAGTTATGATGACCCAGGTTCAGGCGAAGACATGCTGAAAGAAGCTTTTTTTTGCACAGCTTTGCTGCGGTCGTTTAGGGTTTTGCTTGCAGACATAAGACATCAGTTTCTAATTAAAATTCCTGTTTATTGTGTGGCAGAGGCTTTTCTGTGACTGATGGAATCCATGTGTGTCCAGAATGTGTCATCCCTACTGAGCCAGTGTCAAAAACACAAACTACCGTAGAAGCGTTAAAGCAGTATTTTTGCTCAGATTCCTCTCTGATTTTTAATGAATTAGAGGAAAATGTTTCATTGATTTCTTTTTTTTTTGTATTTCAGTATTCAAATACAGATCATGGCAGTATTTCCTGATGTGACTCATGCACTTTGCCTGGTAACTATTCATGAGCCCTCTTCTCTCTCCGTGCAGCCTCATGAGTTTGACGAGTGTCGTTTTGACATCAGCGTGAATGACAGTGTTTGGTACCTCAGAGCTGAAGATCCCGAGCACAGACTCCAGTGGATTGAGTCTATAGAGCTGCACAAGGTGAGTGGAGCAGATTATTTTCCTACAACCTATATTTCTGTTTCTGTTTTTTTCCCCCCGCTTGCTTCTTTTTGCACTTTTGTTGGCTTGTCATACAGACTGTATTATTCATGGGAGTTTTTCCTACCTGCAAGCAAGTCAGTGGTATTACCGTTATAGTTTAATTAACACTACAGATGCTCAGTGTGCCTGAATGCAGTTCCTGTTGTGTTCAGGGACTTTTTTCATTTGCTTGGTGTTTGTCAAGAGTCAAAACAAATTTTCTTATTACCATATCTTCTCAGTTCCTTAGGCCATAATAAATATTTGATTGTTTTTTGGAGTGCTAAATCACCCACTGAAACTATTATTTAGCTGCATTATTCACATTATTCTAGTATTCAGGTTCAATTGAGGGTCAGTGTGCTTTTCAGAACAGACAGGGAGTTATCTGTTTTGTTCAGTGAGCTGGGTGTGGCAGGACAGGGATTCAGACACACACAGACACACACACAGCCTTCCCCCCTGGGAATGTGAGGAATCTAAGGAGTGAGGTGTTGAGATGGGGGGTATCCCCTGTCATCGGATACAAGACAGCTTCAGTGACATCTAGTTAATGATGCATAGTAATGGTTTCTCAACATTAAGTTTGTAAAACACTTTAGATGTCTTGTCATGGCTTACAAAATAAGTGCTGTGCAACATATAATGGCATAATCTATCCAAAACAGATAGCTACACTTTACTGAATTTGTATTAATATGCCCTAAATATTAAACTATGAACTGTTTAGTTGTATTGGTGTAATTGATTTGCTTATACAGTGTTCAGAATTTTCCATAGACGGTACATAAACTTGAGTAATATCAATCAGTGTGTGTTTGTACTGTGACAGTGGGTGAATTACTTATTGCGTGTTATTCAAGATTCAAGAACTTTATTTGCCATTTGTGCTTGCTCAGAGAGTCAAAGTGTAAAAAGACACACAAGAACGACACATGCATCTATAAAACATACACTTCTCTAGAAAATAAAAAAGTGCATAAGACCCTATATAGAAGAGAAAGTGAGAGCATTATAAAATTGCACAAAACCCTATATAGAAG
>NW_023339718.1:508466-541697 GCF_004916995.1 Morone saxatilis
AGTGGTCAGAAGGCTAGAAAGGCGCTATACAAGTACAGGTCCATTTACCATTTACCAATTAAATAATATTAATATTTCTTGAGTTTACCACATAAAAACACTGTAGTTGAGAGACCACCATAAATATACCACCCTGGAAACAGAATCACTATCCTGTAAATTCTCATTAGGCCAGCTTCTCCACTAAAATGGATGGTTTCGTTAGTGCTACTGGGTGTCAGTGCAGTGTGAGTGACCGAAGGTCTCTACTCCATTAACGACTGTGTGAGAGTATTTTTCAGGGTTATGTCTGGATTGTGACCTACAGTAACCTCAGTGAGCTTAATGCAGCACTACCTGCAGTATTGCCATAAGTGATTGTGTCTGCACTGCTCCCAGCTGGACAAAGAAGAGCTTGCATCATGCATCATCTTGCAATCTACTTACACTCTGATTTTCATCTTTGTGTCAGGACCAGAGAGTGCATAAACCGGTGTAGCCTTAGAATAGTGTCACTTTTCAGTTTCTTTGTTTAATGTACAAATTTATTTCATTTGTAGTTTTATTTTCCATTCTCAGTGCTGAGAAATTAACATGGAAATTATCATTAGAAATCAGAATCAAATCCGTGTTTGTTCCTAGTAATTCAATTTAAAACGTCCTTCTTCAAGCATTAAGTAATTTTGACATAGATAAATAAAATTTTTGTGACAATTCAACTTTTTAAAACTACTTTTTGAGGTGTTGTGGGCTTGCATTTTTTGTTCCAAATTAATAAACGGTTTATGTCAGTATCTAACAACTGTAATTGTGCTTTTATATGTGTATTTTACATATCAAAACAAGTCATGATTACAGCTTTTAAATGCCTCTCATGAGCCACTTTGCAAACGCAAAACACCATTTGCATATCCATGTTACAAAATTAGACTGTTTTTGTACAGGGAAAAAAAGCAGTTTTTTTATGCAAGTCCATTGTGTTTTTATGTGTGGGTGTGTTTGTGTTGGTGGTGGAAAAAGTCGTGTGAAATGTAGGGACATAAAGTGCAGCCCTTGATGAATAATGCATTTTTTTAATCGCCTGTTCTCACAGCAACAAAAATCAAGAGGGACACATAAAACTCTTGATCATACTGAGAAGACTGTTCCATTCTGTCGGATTCAGAGGGGTGATATGGGAGGGAATGGGGGAAACCCCTTGTGTTTATTCTTAGTTTTTCCACCGCCTCTTGAGGCTGGTTGTTGGCACAGTCTGAACACTATTAGCCTATATCAGGTTTCACAAGGGGATATCGGCAAATCACAATAAGATAGAAGGAGAGTAAGGTAGATAGAAGTAATACAGAAGATCCAGACAAATATTGTTCCCTGCCTCCCACTCTCTGTCTCTCTCTGTCTGTCTCTCTCTCTCTCTCTCTTTCATAATCTACAGTAGGCTGCTTCACTTGCCCACCCATTTGGTACTTAGGTGGTCTATCACACAAACAGCTCCGGACAGCCCTCGTCTCTCTGTCTCTCCCTCACTCTCTCTCTCTCTTTCTCTTTAATGCATACATGCATGCACCCCTCTTTTTTTATCCCCCTCTCGCTCTGTCTCTTACATGCAAACGCACACAGTCACAGTTTGCTCAGTAATGGATGCTGGACGTAAAGATGGACGAGATGAAAAGGTTCCACATATCAGGGTGTGTGTGTGGTCTGTTGATAAATACAGCAAGAGTGGAGTGCATGTGCGTGTGCGTTTTTGAGTCCGTGTGTCTCGCGGAAGATCTGACTGACAGCAGACCTGCTTCACTCTGCCGAGGAATTGCAAGACTCATCCTTTTGGCTCTGTGTGTCTCTTCTGCTTCATGGAACAGCGAGCGTCTGCCTCTCCTCTGGCGGCTATAGAGCAAATGACTTTTCCCTCTTCCGCCTCTCTTATAGCTGCTTTCATTTACTTGATGTGCTAAGCTGAGTCTGTATGGCTTCTCTTCTCCACCTCCTCCTCTCTCCTTTTGTTCCTCAGTGAGGTGTGTCCGGGGAAATGGGAATACTGGATTTAAGCCTCTGAATTGTCAGAACAGTGGGAGTTTTGGGGCAGCGTCTGGGCCATGTTGGGGCCAGCAAATCGCCGGGACTGCAGCAGTGTCCTGCTCTGCATTGGGTGTTGGAATGGCCAAATGGTGGGCTTATAGCATGTTGGCATGCTCCTCGTTCATTGTCACTCTTCACTGAAGTCTTAAAATTAGCATGATTTGTGTTGTGACATGAATGATTAATAAACTTAACCTATCTTTGCTGTCGTCCAAACATTGCAAAGATCTAGTTGCATGTGTGCAGTTTTTCACATTAGCAGCACTAATGGGCTAGCTTGAGCATTGAACTCCGCTGCATGTCAGTCATCGCTATAAATCATTCATCATTTTTTTTTTTTTTTTTGTTTAGAGATTAAGCTTGTGCTGAATGGCTGTGTGCTAAACCACCAGCTGTTTTAATGGGAGATGATTTCACAAGCAGAAATGTGCTCAGATGCGTAAAAAGCACTCAGCGGTTGCTGTGGTCAGTTACTGTACACTTATCTCATTACCATCACAAAGCCGTGGGCACGAGATGCCATTTTATGTGTTGTGTATGAGTGGGTGTTTGGTTTGCATGGCTGTGTTATGCAGCTGACCAGGTGCATAAAGATGGCAATCTCTGGAGCTGTCACAGATTGGTCTTCATGTTTCATCAGTGTATTGCTTTGCCTCTTCTTCTCGCTGCCCAAGCTAGCAATACAGGAACAAGGATTTCAGCAAAATGTGCAATATCTCAGTCTGATCAGAGAAATAAACTACAGAAGATAAGATTCTTTAGTGGTAGTGTTGTAAGAGCAGCGTTTGGTCCGTAGCACTTTTTGTCAAGTTTTTATTTACCCATGTAACTGCCCAACTGTCTCTCAGCTGTTTGAAATGTAGGCTGTGACAAAAGGTAAAAATGATTTAAACTGTAATGAATGAAATTAGTTTTATTTTATTTTATGAATGTAAACATACTGTACCTGTTTGTAAAGTGAGACTTTATTTTCAGTTGACTTTGGTCTTTAACAGTCTACCACTCAGCTCACTGTCCAGTAGTGTCAATTCTCCCAGTCTGTCACACTGTTGTAAGTGTTGTAAGATCCTCTAGCAGAGGAATGTATGTGTGCTCTCTCTCGAGTTCGTCCTCTGACTTACTCTTGAGTTTGCTCACTGTTCTTAAGAAATACTTCTGCATGACATTTTGAAAACAGGAATATATTAATTGTGGACCACAGCAAAAACAAATGTTACTTTGATAATGAAGAGGAAAATAACTCACTAAGCCCATGAGTAAACCTTAGCAATTATATTTAGACTCATAAAACATACCACCAGCATGTTAGGGTCCTGATTCATACATAAAAGGATTTCAGTCGCACTAGCTCTTCTTTAATGTATATACTAGTTGAGTAAAGGTATGAATTTAAGTGTGGGACTAATGTTTGGTCATGAATTAGTTGTCTTTGGATAACAGTCAAGAGCTACCTGTGGCACAAACAAGAATATTTTGCTTTGGTGTGGTTCGCACATACAAACTGTATAATAAAATTCTGTCACTCTGAGTTGGCAGTCACAGGCATCAGTCATTGCGCAGTCATAAGTTGGCTGTTTAATGGAACAAATGCTATCACTGCCACACCCTAATGGCTGTTTTATACTGCCATGTGAGACAGCACACATGTACTAATGGGTATAAACAGTATTTTCCTCCAGAAAGTCGCAGTCAAGCTTAGATTTGTAAACTCTGCAGTACAGTGTAATTTATTTCCACTGTTTCTAAACCACCTACCAGGATCAGGTCTACTGGCTGGGTTGACGCATGTGTCTATTTGTCAGCCCCAGTCCTTTTCAACAGACTGTTTGTCTGTGTAGGTGTAGGTCATGCTCTGGTCGAGCTCAGCATTACTCAGTGCTTCTGACTGCTAGAATTGATTTCCCCCTCTCTCTGTCTCTCTATTTTTTATGAACTTTCTTATTATATTGCAGATTATTCAATGTGTTTTGTCCATTTACTGATCTTCTGTTCCCCACTCTTTGCTTCTACTTTCTCCATGCATCCTCTGTTTTCCTTCCCCTCGCTATCACACTCTCTCCTTCCCGCATTCTCTTTCTTTCCTCTATTTCCTTCAATCCCTCTCTCTTGATTTCAGGCTGAGTCTGGTTATGGTTCAGAAACCAGTCTCAGGCGTCATGGTTCCATGTTGTCTCTCACCTCTGCAGCCAGCGCCTTGTCTGCCACATCCACATCCTCCTTCAAGGTAAAAAAAAAAAAAGATTGAAGAGTTTGAAGATGTTGAACACTTAACAGTATCATAATAGTAATCTTGTCAAATTCTCAGTCCTTCCCTGTCCTCTCTTAAGTATTTCCATCAATATACATTTAAACTTTGGCCAAATATACAAAAGCACCTTCTGAAATACCAACTAAAGGCTACATCTATTATAAATACATATAGCATTTGTAAGAATGTCAAGTGTTAGACCTTACTTTGTGGTTAAAGCAAAGGAATCTTTCCCCGACAGCCTCTGATTGCATCTCTTTACTTCTGTTTTTCTCTGCTCAGAAGGGGCACAGGTTGCGTGAGAAGCTAGCAGAAATGGAAACCTTCCGGGACATTCTGTGCAGACAAGTGGACACCCTGCAAAAATACTTTGACTCCTGTGCTGATGTCTCCAAAGATGAATTTCAGAGAGACCGAGGTAACGTGTGGCACAGATGCACTATTATGGAGTTTGTATTGTGTCAGAGATTTAGTTTGAATAGGTTTGAATTTGTATTAAATTGGTTGTGTTTTACCCTTCAAAAGAATCTGATATTTGAGCAGTATGGACATGGTAAGGAAGAATTAGTATTGATGTTTACAGGAAAGAATTTCTAGATGGGGAGCTTCTTTACTTTGTTCATGCAGTATCAGAGTTGAAAGGGAGTGGTTGGTAAGACTTATTGACAAACAAAAATCAATATCCACTTCCAGGGCACTTTGTGGGAAGAAATTGAACTTGCTCTTTTATGTAGGTTAAATAAACATGTAGTTTAATCTGGATGATGCTTTTTTTTTTTTGCTAGACATTTTGTATTTGTACAACAATTGTCCAGTTAAGAAGAAGTAGCTTGCTAGTAGCAAGCATACAACTATCCCTGTTGAATAGGTTTGAAAATGTTAAACTATTATATAGCTATGTGTCCAGGTTAAGATATTTATTCCATTTCTATATTTAATGAATTAACTGGACAGACAGACAGACAGATAGATAGTAGACAGATCTGAGATTGCTGTTGTTTTTTTACCAGTAGTAGAGGAGGATGAAGAAGAATTTCCTACTAGACCTGACGCCGGTGAATATAATCACAACAACAATGGCAGCAAAGAGAAATGTGAGTTTATCTGAAATTCTTCAATTTAGAATATCTGTGTAAAAATACATTTTTATCACTTGGCCCCGTAATAACTGATTCCTTTTTAATGTAAACGTCTGTAATGTCCATCTGCCTGTGCCAGTGTTTTCCCCTGCCAGTCCCAAAGGTATGAACGGGATAGACTTCAAGGGTGAGGCCATCACCTTCAAGGCCACCACAGCAGGCATCCTCTCTACCTTGTCCCACTGCATCGAACTGATGGTCAAACGAGAGGACAGCTGGCAGAAGAGACTGGACAAGGTATGGTTTTGCATGCTTCACACATTAATTAAATTACATGTCACTCACAGTGTGTGATGTGTCATGTGCAGTGTAATAAACAGACTTTTAAGTGGGTGTGTCTGCAGACTGTGGAGCTACTTGTTTCCTTCCATTGTCTTTGAAGGAGGTGGTTATTATGAGTTTGGTGGTTTTAGGCTCTGTTCTTCAGGTGACGAGGATGTGGTGCAACACTCCAGTCCAAATGTCTAGCTATGATTCTAGTATGTAAAAACAGTCAGCTTTTCATATTGATAGTGATGTTGATGGGAAGTTTACTATTAAAAAGGTACAGTGGTTGTTTTGGAAAAGCTCGAAGGTTAAAGAATGGAAGTGGCTTTGATATTGATTTACAATTTAAATTCCACTAGCTGTATTAAATAAATAGCTGTATGAATGAACAGCTTAGACAAGTCTTGATTCCTTAGAATGTAGTTCAGATCTGCTTTTATTAGTCCTTATTGTTAAACTCTCCCGTGGTTATGTAGGATTTTTGCGACTTCATATTATATTTACATATTAATTTTTTTGGGTAACTTTTAGTAAACTTCATCTTGTAAAGTCATTTGTGTCTGTTGTTGTTTTCAGTTAAGTTCTCAATATATTTTCTGTGGGAAATGTTAAGGTGCCTGTAGCAATGCATTTCGCAATATAGCTCCCTGTTCAACTGTCAGTTGACACTGTAAAGCAACATGGTGTTAAAGAATGTGTGCTTAGTCAGCATTGGGAAAAAACAGTTGAAGAGTCCTCTAATTTCATAGTCCAGCTTACTGAAAGGCAGCCATTGTCATGAGATATACCTGGTTTACAGGTGGTTAATGTAAACCAGCTGTATCAAATAATGTAACATTAATGGTATAGCTCAATGAACATATGAACAGTCAGACTTGCTTACCAGAAGCACACATACACCTGTTGCTCACAGTGAGCTTTAACCCTTTGTTATTTGATTGTTTTGTTTTGTATTAGAATGGTTTGAGTTCCCATAACTATCTTCCATTGATGGATTTTGTTTTATCTGGAGAGCCGGCTGTGTCTGTAAAGGTATTCTCTTCAGAGCTCCTCATGCTTACATCCTGATCAGCTCAGCTGATGTTGTCAAACCAGTTTCTTTCTTTTTTTTCTGTGTGAAAAGGTGTGCTGCCCAACCCTAAAACCAACTAAACCCGGGAAGTGCTTTCAGTTAGTTTGACTGCTCGAGTAAAAGTACCTCAATCTTATCTGTGTTTGGTGATGTGTGTGAAGATTAACTGCCAATGTGGAGTAGGGAACTAGAAATAGTAGAACACTGCTCAGACTCGTACAGAGAGTGAATTAGAAAATGACTACTCGGACTTCATGGGGCAGTTTGTGGAAGCCTCCACTTCAAAGAAGGACAGAGCTGTTCAAATACGAGACAAAGAGATGGATACCTCTACAGACCTGTAGCCACTTCTTTAAAGTAGGTCTCTGTCTGTCTGTCTGTCTGTCTGTCTGTCTGTCTGTCTGTCTGTGTAATGTGATTTCACACAGTTAAGAACAGGATCACATGTTTATTTTGGACCAGGTGTGTGTCCACACCTTCCTGTAAACTTTGTTTGGTTTTGTTGTCTCTTTCTGGTTCCTCTGTTTAATTATTTTTAAGAGAATACTTTATATCACAGTATACCTTTAGCCACAATTGCTTTTGTTAGCTTGCTTTCTCTTATCGCAGTGTAGATCCACTGCATCAGAAATGTGAAGGGTTTTTTGTGCAGTGTCAGGCTTCAGTCTGAATTGTACATTTTATTGTATTTTGGTACATTTGCGCTCACAAAGAGGCAAAATTTTGTTGGCTGGTTTTTGAGGTTTCTGTGCTTTAAAGTAATAGATGGTGAAAACAGTTGATTTGCCATTGGAAGATAATCCAACCTCCTTAGTTCTCCATTGTATAGCAGAAGTCTGTTGTCTCTATCCTTTGGCTCGGGACAAGATATTAGGTAAAACCTGTTTGAATGCACACACAGCTGCATGATGGTACATGGTGGGTTTCCTTGAATGTTTTGTAATTTGCAACTATATCAGCTGTAATCTGATCAAATGAGCATGTTTTCTGACACTAACAATGAATACCTTTTTTGCATGTCATGATACCAGAAATGTAGTAGTCGATACCAATACCAGTGAAATTCCACAAAAGCACAAAAGCAAAATAATGAATCCCGTATACTTCAAGATGCACTCCTTTTTTTTAAGAACGTGACAAAAACAATAACAGTTTCCCCTTTACTAATAGATGTTTACTTATTTACTTATTTCACTCAACTCAAACTACGTTTTTCTGCTCACCTTGCTTTTCCTTTCAGTAGTCTTTTCCACCTATGTACAGCACACACCGGTACCCCGCCTCTCCCTGTTTCTCTCTCTGTGTCTGTGTCTTTGACTTTCTTCAGCAGTAACTTTTATAGTCACCCAATGTTTTATAGTCACCCACTTTCTGTTAATTTTAACAACAGCAGGTGAGCCACGTGTTGATCATTGTTAATGACGTAGACTGTCAAAACAATCAAAACCATTGTGGCACCGAAAGACATCGGCACCAGCCGATGTGTTCACCGCTCTTTACTTGTACTCTTTACCTGCTCCGTGCTGGCAAAATAAACACTGTATCTGTGCAAGAGAGCGTCTGTCTTTGTGTCTCTGCAGAGCAGTGTGACTGTCATTACTGTACAGGAGGAGCGCCGTCAGGAATAATTGATTCCTGGCACTTACTGTGCTGTAGAAAAACGAGTATTGTCACGTTTTTCAAAACGTTGTCATCGACTTGGTACGGAAGTATTGGTTCTCGTGATATTTCTAGTTTGTTGTCTAATGTTGAAGATTAACAGGGGCAAAGCAGATTTCTTTAATGGTTGTTACTAATTTCATGCTCTCACTGTTGTTTAATACAGTTTCACTAACTGTCCTGCTGCTCTCTCTGTGTGTTCAGGAGCTAGAGAAGAGGAGGAGGGTTGAAGATGCCTACAAGTCTGCTATGAATGAACTGAAGAAAAAGTCACACTACGGAGGCCCAGACTACGAGGCAAGATGAAACTGGATAAAATAAATGGATTAGAATTGGCTCGATAAACCACATTAGAATGGATTCTTAACTCTGTCCCATGTCTTATGGCATGTGTATTTTATTTTTATCATTCTGCACTTTTTGCAATACAGTTCTCACAGGATTCTTATATTGCTGACAACATTTGCTTTCCACAGGAGGGTCCCAACAGCCTGATCAATGAAGATGAGTTCTTTGATGCAGTGGAAGCTGCTTTGGACCGACAGGACAAGATAGAGGAACAGGTGAGACCAAGATCTAAATGTATTTTTTCTTGCAGAATCAAAATATATGTTTGTTTGTAGACAACAATTACACATTTATTCTAGAAACTCTCTTGTTCCTTCCTTCCTCATCTTTCTCTCTGCCTCTATCTGTCTTTGCTTTGTTTAAATGTGTTTCAAAGTGAACTAAAGCCCAGTTTCATAATTTGCACACAGAGATTTTGCTTTTCTCTAATATTCTCTCTCTTACCAAACTCCTACTCTCTGTCCCTCAGTGCCAGTCAGAGAAGGTCAGGATACCTCGACTAACTCCGGTTCCTCCTGGAGACGCCTACTCCACCATTGGTACACATCGATTTGCCACCAAGGTGCACAATACATTTCTTTTTTTCTCTTTAATATACATCTTATTTCCATTGTACTTTGTTCTAATTTAAGGCTATTGTTTGCCATTACTCAGAATTTCTGTCTGAAGCCTAATCAGCTTACAACCAGTGTGATCTGCCTATAAAGCTCTGCAACCGCAACTTGTGTGCTGACACTTTCTCATAATGTCTCCATGCTTCGCCTAAATCTGTTCACACAAACAATCAGTTTGTGCTTTTTGCAGTAATTTGAGAGCTTACATAACATTTTTCATATGAAATACTACTTGAACACAGGTCATTATTGTATCCTCTTGACTGCTGCAGTGGGGCTTCTTTCTGTTTTGTTCCTTATTCTTTTCTCTTTCAATCTTCCTCTCTGCTGTACAGCCGCATAGCCATTCTTCTTCCCTGTCCTCCGTTGAGCTAGTCAGTGCTTCAGATGACATTCACAGATTCAGCGCTCAGGTACTGTATTTTGTCAACAGCAAGCACCTGCATCTGCAGGGGGATGCGAATGCTTTCCACTGCAGGCAGAGGGTGCATGAGCAGATAGCATGAGAATGCCTACTAATCAGTCTCTCCAGGCTTTAACAAACATTTCCTTTGTTTGAAGTAGAATATTTCTGTTAGGTTTTTACACCAAAGGTTTTATAGTATTTTGTGATGCACTAACAAAAAAACCTGACTGGATAAAATTGACATTGCTGGAGTGACTAACAGGTTGTCTCACATAACGGTTGTCATCATACCACTGACAAAAATATAGTTAGTCTAATGCTGCATGACTGGAATCTAGTGAAACCGCTTCATTTCCTGTCCTTGCATTGCTCCATCTTCCACAGCATGAGCAGACATAAATCCAGACTGCACTGTGTACTTAATGCATTTTTGGGATGTTGAATAGCAGCCCCAAGCAGGATCAAGTGTTCAAATATTTATTTGGTTATTGCTCAGTGGATAACCTATTTTCTTAAAGAATTCTTAAGATTCTGAGAGAAATATTTTTTTCTGTTTGCCTCCAATCGTGTTATCAAAACCTTTTGTGTTACAAAGGACAGGTGGTAGGTGTGATCCATTGCTCAAGACTATAAGTTATTTATCATGTATTGTG
Source organism: Morone saxatilis (assembly GCF_004916995.1). Taxonomy (NCBI): domain Eukaryota; kingdom Metazoa; phylum Chordata; class Actinopteri; family Moronidae; genus Morone; species Morone saxatilis. The sequence goes on from NW_023339718.1 coordinate 518,928, forward strand.
CAATTCATTCTTTTCCTCAAACTGTGTCTTGTTTCAAAGCATGTCCTCAAATAGGCAGGCAAAGAACCGTAAAAGAGTCTAATGTAAAAAATCTAATCTGTCTCTTAGGTGGAGGAGATGGTGCAGAATCATATGACTTACTCTCTTCAGGACATGGGTGGAGATGCCAACTGGCAGCTGGTAATAGAGGAAGGAGAGATGAAGGTGAGTACAGAGGAGAGAAGCAACTATGAATCATTTCCCTTGATTGCTAGCTGTGAATATTTAAATCTCATTCACTTTTTTTAATGGAACTGTTTGCAGTAGAAGCATTGATAGATCAGAAACAGGGGAACATTTATCAGCTAATGGAAGTGGAAGAACTAATCAAATATTTTAAGTAGAAGTAAAATTCATGCCATAATTGAAAATGAATCCATTAACTCCATGAAATAAGTTACCACGACTTATTTTACTTAAAGGTCCAGTGTGTTTGAGAACCAGTACACAAGACCGTTAAATAAAATACTCCATGCAGATCAGTTTCATGTCAGATCAGGTTATCCGTCACTGGTAGAATTAAGAGGAACCTTCAGGGTAGGTTTTGTAGCGAGGTTATGAATATGTTTGTAGTACTGATTTGACTTTCCATTTGTTCTGTACTTTGTGTAACAGGTGTACAGGAGAGAAGTAGAGGAGAACGGTATTGTGTTGGATCCTCTAAAAGCTACACATTCTGTGAAGGGGGTGACAGGACATGAAGTCTGCCACTACTTCTGGGACACAGATGTCCGATTGGACTGGGAGAGTAAGTTCACTATCCCAGAAGACACCATCACATCAACACAGTTTGACTTTCTCTGTTTTAATGTCATAACCTGACTGAACTCTTCCTCCCTCAGCCACCATTGAAAATTTCAACGTTGTGGAATCTCTCTCTGATAATGCCGTCATTGTTTACCAGACGCACAAGGTATATTGACTTCATGGTAGTTTTAGATGTTTGCAGGAATGTGTTGCACATTTGATCAGTTATATTCTGTAGCCTATTTTATTTCCAACTGAATGCCTCTGGTTGTGTTTCAGAGAGTGTGGCCTGCGTCTCAGAGAGATGTCCTCTATCTGTCAGCAATCAGGAAGATCTTGGCAACAAATGAAAATGATCCCGACACATGGCTGGTCTGCAACTTCTCTGTGGAACACGACAAAGCCCTTGTAAGAGTATTACATTACACTTACTACTATCATGCAACATTGCAAGTGAGCTGACAACTATTAAGTTATACTGCTTGGCCTATTTTTGTATGCATTTCTTATTTATTCATTTTTGACATTTTCCTAGATGTATGAGGCATCCAAGTACTGTGATTAAAAATGCATTTGATTCATTACAGCATATAATTACAGTTATAGCTTAGTCAAACAAGGCTTTTTTATATGGCCCTCTGTATGGATAAATGGAAGAAAGAGTCGTTCTAGACCTCATAACCTCAATTACTCTTTCAAATTAGCAACAGTGAAATGTATGGCCGCTTGGGGATTGTCTACATTTACATTTTTGCTTTACTTTCAGCCCACAAACCGGTGTGTTCGTGCCAAAATCAATGTTGCTATGATTTGCCAAACGCTGGTCAGCCCACCAGAGGGTGATAAAGAGATCAGCAGAGACAACATCCTTTGTAAGATCACCTACGTTGCCAATGGTGAGTGCCTCTCCAGCCTGATAAGGTTTTGATCTCAGTGTATATGCCCTAGAGAGAGAGCAAGATCAGCAGCCAACAGAACAAAGCCTCTCTATTGTCATCAATCCAAGTATAATCTACCTACAAACACCTTTAGTATTAACATCCAACCTACTGTAAATATGAGAACAAAGTGTTAAGCTGAGGCCTCAACCCCCGGTCAATTTGCATCATTGTGTTATTTTCTGTCTGTGGACAGTCCACACTAATATAAGTAAAACCTGAAGGAAGTGGTGGAGGAGAAATTAAAGAAAGCAAAAATGAAAATGTTAAGCACTAGACTGATACTCTGATAGGCTAATGCATTGGCAAACTGATGAAGATATATTGTGCTTTTGGATTATAGCTTAAGGGAAGCAGAAAAGTCCTCAAAAGCCCCACTGTCATAGCCTCAATAAATACAGCTTGAATGTTTACTTGAGTTGGCACATGAAGTTAGCTGGGTGGGGGGTTATGTTGACTTATTGAGTGATGGTGAGCAGGTGTTTAAACCATCAACAAATAGCCGCAGGTCACATAGGGGCCTAAAAGAAAACAAGTGGATTTAGTAGATCCATTGTATATGGATTCAGTGTAGCTAAACTGTCAGAAAAACTGTAGCTGGCTTGTTTTATTTTATTTTGTTTTTAAATTCTAAAATTCTATTCTATTGTTTGTCTGACACCTTTTTCTCAAATGAACAACCTAATTGGTCTTGGTACAGCTGGTAGCCGACACACAAGCTAGACTGTCTGTGTGCTTGTGTCTTTGAAATGTCAGTCCAGACTTGTACAGCTTCCTCCCTCCCCTGACTTCTTCCTGACAAGGAGATTGTGACATAAAGCAGCTCTGCAGAAGGAATCCTGAGCCAATTTATTGTTTGAGAAGTCAGGCAGGTTATGGGAGTTCATTTGAGAAAAATAAGCATTACATTTCCTCTCACTAGAGGGCACCCTAGACCCAAGTGTGTGTACTGAATCTTTACACTGTGGGTTTATGACTTATAATTTTACTATAAGTTAGCACGTACATGTAGTTTACTGATAATGTTCCTCTGTGTGCCTGCAGTAAACCCTGGAGGCTGGGCTCCAGCATCAGTTCTCAGAGCTGTGGCAAAGAGAGAATATCCTAAGTTCCTCAAGCGCTTCACCTCCTATGTCCAGGATAAAACTGCTGGGAAGCCCATCCTCTTCTGAACACAAAGAGGTAACCAGGAACCCAAACACATTTTGTTTTACAACTGAGAAAGCAATTAAACAGAGGTATTGCATTTATCACACTGTTACTGACGTTGTTGAAAGGAATATATCTTGGCTGGTGCTTTATCTGTAATTTAAACCATGGAAAAGCCAACAAATACATCTGTTATTTCAGTTTTGTTAACTTTTGTTGACTTTTACCTCCCCTTTTGTTTCAGGCTTGCAGCGGGCCAGGGTTGCCCACTGGAGAGGCTTCGCTGTTCAGCAATGAACAAGCTTTCCGTGACTACATGACCTGTTTTCAAACTTACTACAGGCAGGGCACCATATCATCCTGGACGTCCCACTGACACCTGCTTGTAGAAGAGACTGGTTTTACGGCTTTAATCCATCAGTAGTTGTCATCCCAGCCACATTATAATGGCTTAACACCATCTGTTGGTCATTGGTACATTTGTATGTAAATTCAAGAGTTTCCTAAGTGGTTTTTGAATGGTTGTTACCGATTATTTGCTTTTTTTGTAAATTGTTTTGTACATTTCTTATGATTACATACTTCTTGACTTTTTTGGGTTTGCTTTAATCACTAGTATTACAGCTACTTGTTTTGCTGCTGCTAAAGTAACTACCATGAGAGAGGAAAGTAGATATTGACAGGAAAAGCATTGATGAGGTGTGGTACAGTATCTCCTCTTTCTTGCCTTCTCCTGTCCCTCTAGTGATTACTCTCTTTGCAGTTTGATGGGGGGCCAGAACCTAAACCTTTGAAATCTTTATATTTCTAGATTGTTATAAAGTAGCTTCCAGAGAGCACCATGGACACAATGTATTGTACAGAGAAAACACAGTTTTCAGTTAGTTTACCAATATGAGAAATGTGAATTGACTGTTAAACGCTTGAATTTGATGACAGTAATGGGCCAAGGATACCTGAAGCATTTTATAAGTCTAATTAACTTGTGTTAGACAATATTTTTGACACAGTTGAACTGATAATCAATCAATTGGATATCTATGATGTAATTGACTGTGGTTTATAGATGCTAAGTTGCGGCCTATTGTCAGCATGTATCTGTCTTTGATCTCCATGTCACACACGGTTTTGTGACAGATATTTGCAAATAGCCAGCAACAGTGTCTGATATAAAGATTCCTCTCTTTCATTGAGAGATGAGTGGATACATTTTGTATAGCCAAGGCTGTTTTTCACAATTTTCAGCCCCTGATGAGGCAGAAAAAAATGTCTGTCCATTCCCGAGTGTCAAGTTTGTAAATTAGTCCTGCTGCTGTTGTGCAGGATAAAGTGAAGTTGTAAAATGTTGAGTAAGATATCATCTACACCCTACATTCAAAGTTATACTCTAATGTTACATTTCACATGCCACACTACAGTGCAGTGGCCTCTTGCCCTTTGACTGATAAACTACCCCCAGAATGCCTTAGACACCAGGATGAACCCTAAAAATCCTGGTTTTCTCTACTGTACAGCCACCAGATGTGCATTTATCAACACTGAAATGAGCGGTGGGGGAAAGGGTCAGCATTTCACATCATCTTACCTCAAGATTTAAATTTACTCTAGGTTATTTTTATGCCATCAACAGTTGGGAGTTTTGCAATCAGTAGATCTGCGTGGTCGAAAATTCACTATCAGATTTTTTTTGGTCGAAGGGGTCTGATGTTAGGAAGGATCTGGATAATTGTTTTGCTGATGATTACAATAGCTAGATCTACAAGCAATGCCAGCTGAAGAATGCATTTAGTGTTTTTAATTTTGATATTTTGTCAATAATCTACACACTTTGTATATTTCTAAGTTGTACATCGGAAGTGTTATTATTTGCACTAAATGTAATGCAATTTGACAATGTTCTGTAAATTAAAATTGTTACACAACAGAAAAAGGTGCAGTGTACTGTTTTAGTGCCACTATTGTGAATGTGAGGGCCATTTCTGTAATAAAAAAAACAACAGGTAATTCCCAAATTATGCATACATACAAATAAGCTAAACAGTAGTCATTGAATTTAAGCTGTTTATTTATAGGAGTCTCTTCTATATATATATATATATATATAAATATGCATTGTCTTTACATTCAGCGATTAAAGTATTTTTTCAGCAAATGGTAAAATATTGAGATTTACATAATAAATTATGGTCTCAACCAACGTGTGATCGTGGAATTCAACATTTATAGTTGGATATGGTCTTGATGTAGAGGTATCGGACAGCTTCTAAGTGTAGGAGGCATGTCTCAGAACTTCTTAAAGAGGACACACTTATTCAGTATCAAAGGATATCCTGAGTAAAAGCATTTCATGACACAAACCTCACAAAACTAGTAGCTCCACATCAGAAATGATCTACAATGTTCCGTCACTGTCTCTGTACATGTAGTATCAATGACTTACAGAGGTGTGCATCTGTAGAGTAAAAAGAGGAAGAAAAAAAAGTGCATATTCACATATCCAAATCTGTGCTTATGTCAGGTAGCCCACCCACTTAAGCAACTTCTTCAGAGAAAAATATTTCTTACAGTAATCATAACCAATGTCAAAAGTGCCTTTTTATCAAGAGCGAATGCATCATCCTTCCGCTCTGTGCTTCATCCAACATCCAGTAACTGTCTTTTCTCACTTAACAGCAGTCCTTCGCCAGGGCTTCAGGTTCCTGTCAGGGCAGCACAAATAACAGCCCAGTTAGGAATAGGATGAGGTGGCCACTTTAGCCACGTCACAGTCTGTGTTGGGCCTCAGGAGCTTCAGAATCCATCAAGTCTGTTCATGTGAGTCTTTTCTCATTTGTGTTGGCTGTGGCAACAAACTGGCTTGTGTCCTTTGTGTGACACTGTCACATCCCCGTTCATCGGGGACAAAGATGCCATCATAAATTCACTGTAAACATTTTCTCTTCTGATTAGCAACCAATGAAGTTGCAAACTAGAAAGTCTCCTTCATTCAATTCTCGTCAGCAGAAAAAAACATTTAAAGAAATGTATCTACCTCTCCTCGTATGTATATACAGTAAATGTTTAGGTCTTTGTGTAGGCCATGAAAACAGTATACATATATAAAACTTAATGGCACTGCGTTGATGCATGCTCTAAAAAGCGACACTCAGTTCAGCCTGATGTTCATCACATCCATGATATTTCACATGGTTCCTGCAGATGTCCATGGCTGTGACTCTGTTGGTGTCTTCTTTTAGTCCATCAACCAATGGAGAATCTCAGTCTTTTTATGTGTTGGCAATACAAGTGGCAACATGGATCTAGCAGCACTGGAAGTGGAGTCAAAGGCCAGCTTGCCCGTCCAATGGAGTGTGGCGATTGTCTTATGATTGGCAGGAGGAAGGGAAGGTTGTAAAGCTGCTATTTTCACTGTAGGAGAGGAGAGAGAAAATGATTATTGTTAGCGTAGTTTAGGCCTGTTTTCTAAATGTGAACCAGGTACACATGCATAAGCAAAGATGATTAACATCTGAACACCTTAAGAGGACAAAACAAGTAACAAATTCCTAAGAATTACCCCAATGTGACAGTGACCTGAAATAACAAATGAAGAAACAACCCACCAAGTAGACGTCGAGAACAGATCCATCATCACGGTCTATGTCCACATCCATGGTGCTCTGCTCTGAAGTGAGGCAGATAGCACTGTCCTCCAGGGTAAACGTAGAGCTGGATGCAACGTCATCTCTGAGAAAAAAAAATATTTTCATATTACCTACAGTATGTAGCAGACAGCCCTGAGAGTGTATTGTCTGGGTCAAAGGCAGTTAAAATAAAGCAGCTGTATAAACAGTGCACGGATGAAAACAAACTCTCCAGAAACAAATCACAGACTATTGCAGAGACAGGGACATCAAAGAAACAAAGAGATGAACCGACTGCGAGCAGGATGGGAAACGCGTCTGGCTCATAGTCTCCGAAATGTCTCACAGGAAATGAACAAAGTATCCTCGAGATTGGTCAGATTTGACCACAATGGTAAAAATGAGACCTTTGCTGGGAGAGTATGTTGCACAAGTGGTCACATTTAGAATAAGAGATAAAAATGATCTTAAGGTAAATATTTAAAAATATTTCAGTTTCAGTTTGAGGGAAGACAACATTTGAGTCAGAAAATCTTACCATCTTAACTGAGCTGGGAGTGTTATATATGCTTTAAAATATGTCAGATATGTATGTGAGTGAAGTCTACCTAAAAAGTAGCCTACTGACCCATCACCTGTGCACTAGAAGCCACCAAAGACACAAAACCAAAACTACACCTTTATCCTCATGCAGCCAATACAAATGCACGCTAGCTTTTCTCAGAAATTCCTGATTTGAGTCAGTGGGGGGAAATGTGAAAAGTAATACCTCAATTAAACCAAATAAAAAGCATAAAACTAGCAACATGTAAATGTAGTTCAATTATGTACCTGAGTGAACTATGAGAATGCATCACTATAATATATGGCGTTAAATGTAGTTTGACCATCAGGAGACAGAGTGCAATGTTGTTCATCATCCATTTCTTTTACAGTTCTGGTTCAACCACCAGGGGGCAACTTGAGAGCGGTCTATCTTTATGTACATCATAAGGATTCTGTATTTACCTTTTTATGACATTTGACTGACTACTTTCTGTGTTCAAAGTCAAAATTAAAGCCAGGTAGAGAGAGAAGCAGAGAAGTCCCATTTTAAAGATGGATGAATACGGATTGAAAACAATCGTACCCTGACACATAACATGTGGTGTCACTACTGTAACAGGCAGACCGGCTGTCAGACTGGGATTATTGTTGGTGGATGTACAGTTGCCACTGCACCGCTTGTCGTCTTTTGTCACAGTCTTTCTGCAGCATAATGGCACTAAGTAAGTCCGTGTCAAAGAAGCTGTTTAAATATTTATGAAAACAGTTGACAGAACAAAGTCACTGCAGCAGCAGGTGACTGATGAGGGGACAAGACCGGGCAAGCCACACAATGGTGCTTCAGAAAGCCAACTGAACCTGACACTGCTGGACAGAAGAAGAGGTGAAAGATGGGAAACACGCAGAGGGCAGAGGACAAAGTGTTCAGAAGCTTCTAGCGAAAAGCGAAATTAAACTGTTCCTGTGTAGGTGTAGGTGTAATAAAACCTGTTAATATCATACTTGGATTATTATACAGTAACATTTGTATCAGATTTTACAATATAAAAGTGTCAACACTGTACCATTAAGACATTGGATAAATTAGGCTGTAAGAACTGCTGGTTGAGAATTTCTTCTTCTTTGTCTTGTAAATGAAAGAGGCTAACAGTACCCACTCATCCTTTAACCATCCATAAGTTGTGTAGGAAGTGTGTGTATATATACTGGAAGCCCGTTGCCAAGCCAGCTGAGTCACCTGCTCCATGACACACGTCACCAATAAGACCATGTGACGTCAGAGCACAAGTGACAATAATATATGAGATTGTGTGTGCTGGGTGTGGCAAATTTCCTTGCATCATGGTTTTAAAGTGATAAACTACACGTTCCACCGCTCAAACAACACGTCAGCGTCATGATGAAAAAGGGAAAAGGAAAGCAACTAGACACAGTACCTCTCTTGTGTTTGGTTGTCCACATTGACAAAGATGGAGGAAGTGGAGATGGTTCCCATGGAGGAGCCCTCGTAGAAGGACGGGTTGGCAGGGACCAGATCAGGACGCAGGTACGAGCCAAACACAGCTGAGGAGAAAACATTGACATGCATGTGATATCAGTAAAGGAAAACAAGTTCACACTTTCCAACATACCCCATGATATCTTATATATTCTACCCTTGCTTCATGCCCCCAGTTTTTCTTAATTTGGACTCAGACTTCTGAAAGCTCCACATCCACAGTGTACAACTTTTAACCCATGATGAGTGAACTGAACTTTGTAAAATTAGTGGTGTTTGCCTTTAAATCAATGAATGAATGAAATGTGCTTTTCATTGTTGACTTCAAAGTTTAAACAGGCCTAATCACTGAGACAAGGCAGGACATGAGAATTTGATTTAAGTAAATTAATTAAATGGTTTCAATAACACTTTTTGTATTGACCTCACACTTAATAGTAAAAGTAGTACTCTAAGAGACTGATTGAGTAACCATAAAGAGGGAAGAACAATCCAAATTGATTTATAGTATGTTGCGTCACAGCTGGACACAGACGGGAGAGCGAGGACACATGACCCCTGTGACTTCTCTTTCCACTCCACACCCTTGTTTCTTTCCGGTGTGGTGTTGGCTAACACTCCTTCTCCATATCAAACACAAAGGTCAGATGTTTCTGCTGAACGTGTGCATCGCTGCAGACACTTTCACCCTCTACAACACCTGAGTCATATACCTTCATGTACTGGGGTCAGATTTGTCATCGTCATAAGAGAAAGTGAGAAGGGGAGGTGAAGACAACACAGCTAAAACTAGACAACTCTTTTTTTAAACAGGCTGCTAGTAACAAGGTAGTGTCTGTTGTCTTTCCTACAAGGCCAAACACTGTATCAACCAGTGACAGCCCCCCCCCCCCTCACCCCCGGGGCAGTGATGAGTGGACAACATTTTTATGGCCGAATCCAAGTGGCTGTTTATGGGTCTCAAGTGTTTCTAAAAAGCTCTAAAGCCACAAAAACTAGAAAATGACAGAGGCTGATTAGAGTAGGAGGCCATTTAGAGAGAGACGCGGTGAGGATAAAATGGGAAAATGGCAATAAAAATCGTTTAGGTTTTGAGTTTCAAATAATCTCATTAATAATTCAGGCACTTCTATGAATGTTGTCAAACAACAAGATACGCTGTCTTACAAACTAAATGGAAAAAATGTGCAGTCTAAAAAAGTTGCTGTGTTGTGTACCTTGTCCGTCCAGACTAGCCAGACTGTAAGCTCCTCCCAGCCTGTCCCTCCTGTCCTCCTCGTTCCTCTCATCTGCCTGCGATGAAAGAATCTCCTGTGAGGACGACTTCAGAGCTGGGATAGAAGTACGCGTCCTCTTTGAAGGGGAGAATCGAATTGCTGCAGAGCGAAAAGGAGCGTCCAAGTGAGGGAAAGAAAAGATAAAAAGCGAGAGATAAACATTCAGAGAAGCAGAAAGAGGAGGTAGTAGAAAGAGACGATTATCCTGATTAAAGCAAAGTTCACACACAATGAAACTCTAAAGCTCTGCCTCCAAAATTAGTAAAGTAAAATTATCATTAAACTGTTAAAATGCACAATGACGATTACACAAGTGTCCCCTAAGCCATCCTTATTCTGCCTCCCAAGCAGGGCATGAAATTAAATCCTTTCCTGTCATCTCCCTGTGACGGGACTTGGCGATGGTTAATAGCACAGCTAAATCCTCAAATCTTTGCTTCAGCCATGTTAATTTCCACAGGGGGGTCCCGCATGGTTGCATAACATTGTTACTGCATTTGATGTTAATGTGAAGTTCCAAAACTACTTCCTAGCTTTACCTAGAGCCGCGCCCACAACACCGTGGATAAAATGGTTTAAATGTTGGCAGAGGATCAATCAATCTGTCATACATCGATCAGCTCCGCATGCCTGATTTCTGCAGTTAGGCAGGGGTTTAAAAGGGGAATCAACGTCATCTTTACTTCCAGGACTAAAGGAGTTTTTTTTATCCCCCTCAGTAACTGTCTACTTTTGCTTCTGGATTGCCAAACAATAAACTCAGTCTGTTTTGAAAGACCTTGCCACATGATTGCTTACACATAACCAGCATGAACAAAAGTGTGTTTAATACTGCTTAATAATCCTAAAATTTAATCAAAGCTCACATTTCTGGACATAATGAATCATGTGCCTCAAAACTAACTAGCTAATTATAGAGAACAATAACGGGCAGGAAAATAAAATGCTCTGTGTGATCGGGAGGACAATACAGGGAAACAATAATCCACCTAATGTAACAAGTGAATTACTGCTAATCTAATATTATTACAGTGACACATAAATGCCTAGAAATAGACAATAAAAACTGCCTACTGATTTACTCTTCTTATCAGGCCAGGATTTCCTACTTCCCATTGCTGCCCTTCACTTTGTTTGTTTGGTTTCTGTGCATGTGGACTCTCCCATGTGTGATGATGATTAACCTGCAGACTTACGTTGAGTCTTCCTGAAGACCCGTGTGCTCATGAACTTGAGGAAGCGGCTGGCGTAAAACCCGGGCCGATGCACCGAGACAGAGTCCTGAGGACAGGCAGAGAAAATGCAGAGATTTTACCAAATAGCCAGTAAAAGGCTTAAGGGTATGTGACCAAATAAAAGGCTCATTCATAAAAGCAGTAGTGTCAGATTTGAACAGGGTATCAACTTACGCCATCGTACACCAGGGCTTTCCATGAATGTTCCAACTTTTTAATGAATCTGGGGAGAAACAAAACAAGAAGAAGCCTTGTCACAAAGGTATTTGCTTACCCAACAACTTCCCCTTTATGGCTGCTCAAACCTAAGACTCTTCCCCTTTCCTTCTTGGCACAATAGAAACTAAGGTTATTTTTCTGTGTATTAGCAGAAAATACATCAACGTTTTAAGTTATATAACGTCTTGAAGTGAAGTAAGCTACCAGAAATAAGACAGGATAAGTGGTGAATGGTGGTGATTGGGTCTTTTCATCCTTCCTCCCTGACCCCATCTCACCTCACCTACTCTGTGTGCATTTGATGCCTCGACCAACCAGGCTGACAAAGATGCATGTGATGCTTTTAAATGTCCACAAGTTTGAAAACCCGATGATCTAAAAGGGTTCCTTCACTGTTACCCGATGCTTTTTCTCTCAGGACGAAAAATCAATGTGTAAATAAAGAAGACTGATAGGCTGCTGTGTCCATTTAATTCATGTTGGATAGAGAAAAAGTCTTGAGTCCTTTCAGGAGTGTGATAAAGTGGCTTGTAGTTCTTTCCATTAATGGAGAGTGATAATTCAACATTTGGAGGTCTTGTCGTAGGGCAAATATCAATCTGAGCAGTTACCGCTTAGAGTCCTTAACTATTCATGCACATTCCCTCTTAACTGTCACATCTTCACTTGCTGTTGAGACGTTTTACTTTTTTAGAATTGAGACACACATTTCTGCAGATCACCCAGTCAGATTTAAATGGGTTTCTTGGCCTAAAAGTCAACAGATTATTGAATTTTCTAATCAGAAATATAACAAGAAAGTACCCCTATAGATGAATAAAATTACATCATTAAGATCAGTACCTGTATGACTGTAGAATATCTATGATACCCAGGAAGATGAGTAGCTTTTCTTCTCTGTGTGTTTTGGCAGGGATACCACCCATCCTAAAACAGAGTAAAAACACAGCAGCTGTCAGAGAATAGCTACCGTTCTTCTTCTGCAATGCTTAAAACACTGTTCAAATACAGGCAATACGCCAACACAGCTTTACAAATGTTTGTAAAAGGGGCACTTACAGTATTTACATTCATGTGTATTGCTGTAAATACGCAGAACAGTGGCTGTGTTTGTATTTGTGTAGCCATGGTTATATGAGAGCCTGACTGTGTGTTCACTGTTTAAGTGTCTTGTGCGAGGTATGAGTACAGTTGTATAACTGTGTCTGGGAGAGAAAAGGTGGAGATTAAGAGACAGACAGAGGCAGAGTGTGTATGCCCAAATATGTGTGCATAATTTGTGTGTTTTCCCCCAGCTGAGCCGACTCACGTGTCATCTGTGGTGAGAGCTTCAGCAGCCTTGCCGTCTCCCTGGATGGACTCCATGGCAGTGGAGTAAAGCACCCTCTGAGCCACGGGTCTCCTCCCGTCCCCCCCTGCCTGGCCCTGCTCGCCCCCATCTCTCTGGTTCTGGTCCAGGACGTGCACACCCAGCAGCAGGCTGTAATCCATGATCTTAAAACTCTCCAGCACCTATAGTAAGTTACAAGACATGCAGTTTTTACAAAAAGTGTGTGATGACACAAGCTAGATTGTGATGGATATTTCACATTTTCTGTGACCTGTTAGAACACCGAAGAGATTATTCTCTTGCACTGGGTGCTTCATCTTGCTTCACTCCTCCTGACAGTAAATATAGCGTCATTATGAAATGAAATGTGTGGAAAAACACTTTTTTCCTCCTAAAACACTTTCATAAGCCACACGCTTCAGCGCTTCAAAGGCTGTGAGCTTGCAAAAGGAAATCTCAGTTTAAACCAGTTTTGAACTAAATAAACAAGGTGTTTCTCCACAGTGAGCCAAGTGTTACACATTGACCTGTCTGAGAAGCTTTTCACCCACTTTCCCAGAGACTCTGCGACTTCATGTCTCCTAAGTGCTCGGGTAAAGCAGTGCAAGGGCAAGACAAGGGTAGAGAGATAGGCAGGAGCTTGATCTGGGAACGGGATCAGAGCCACTGCCAGGTAGCCAGGCTCATGTAATGACCTAGACTGGGGAATAAAGTTACTGTACTGGTTTATAACTCTTGACTTGAATAATTGAAAGTGTTTCGGNNNNGGGCTTAGAAAGACAGAAAGCATGAATTTTCAGAAAGGGAGAGGTCAAAGTTATTTAATTCTGCAAATATACTTTCTATTCAATCATCAGTGAGAGAAGAAGAATCAAAAATAATGCAACTCTCAATAAATCCTCTGTCCAGAAACTCCCCTGTGTGTGTATCTTTAGTTGATGAAAAGACAGAAAGAGCTTAGAGAAAGTCAGGCTTAAGAAGAAATTTCCAAAAACACAACATAGTGACTAAGCCTGATGAAACGTTTATTATTATAGTCTTGGGCATTCTCACTCACACTCCATAAAGAACACATTCTTAAGCCTAATAGAATTGGAAGCACTAAAAAAGCTTCTGATATAATCAAAGAGAGACACGAGCCAGAATCCTGAGAAAACTGGCCTGATTCTGTGAAGAATGTGAGACCAATAGTGTTTTGAAACTGACCTACAACTTCCTCTTATCTTTATGTAGATAAGCCATTTTCAATGCACGAAAGAAGGTCAAACAAGATTATTAGTCTAGTTGGTTGTAAATCCAGTTTGCATCTATAATAGAAACTGCTGATGTATAAAGTCACACAAATTCATACTCAAACACACAACCACAAATAGACTTAATGACTGACTCGGGCAAACACTGCAGCTTTTGTCTGAGCTTTGCCTTTTCCATATCAACGATTTGCATCCCTTCACTCAAACTCCCCCAGCCTATTCAAACAGCAGCCATTTTAAATAGAGCCATGCACACCAGGCTGCCTACAGAAGGCCATTACTATGTGTCCTGGCCCCAGCTTTCCCAGGCAAACAATCAAACCGTCACAGTAAAAAGAAAACAGCTGCATTTCTATAGTGGTTTGTGCAAAAGATTTTCTTTGGATTCGGAAAAATACTGTTTAAATGTACAAGCACAGAAAATTATCAGTTATTGGATTGTAATATTACAGATTCTTAGATGCTTAAACGCCAAGTGTTTGGGTCTCTCCCCTGCGCATCCTGGCCTATGCTCTCATTTCAAACGCAGCTCCGTTTTCTCACAGTGAATGAAAAAAGGATAATCCTTACACTCCTGAAGGAGGTGAGCTTTGTCACAGCATCCCCTGATCTTTAACAAATCTCTGATGTTTCTCAGTATATTCCACCCTGAAGCACTCCTCCACCCATCTATCTATCTCTGTGCCAGTAGGGTAGCAGAGCTCCCAATAGTGCTCACTGGTGTGCTCCACTTTGCAGTGAAACTAATACACTGAAAGCTTTGTTAAGTATGAGTCTGTATGAGGCTGGGTCACTCATCCTGTGTATACGCTGACTCCAGTAACAATCACAGGAATGTTTCTGCTATCTCGATAATTCATGAGTACAACCTGCTACCCATGACACAACATATTAGATTAGGGACGTGTGGCTTTTAATTTTGTCACTTGTTCAGACTCGTAACTGACTCTTTACATTAAACTGCACAGAACAGTTTCACAAAATCTTTGCATCATCTCCTTTTTTTCTTCTGTTTCTGATAAAGCTTGTTCCCAAAATAAAACTTCTTGTCTTGTAACAACTGTAATAATGGAATTTAAAATAATTTATTTCTGTCTCTGGATTAATTTCACATCACAAATTTGTATGAAGACCTGTGTAGAGCTAGAATGATTATTTAAATAATCGATTAGTCCATCCACGGAAAATTTATCTGCAAAAGTTTTGATTAATTTTTTTTTTTAAATGAAACTAATTAATTAAAAAACATGTAATTTTTGTATAATTTAAAATAAGTTAGTAAGATAATAAGCAATCATGGCTCCAAATGGAACAATTGGGAAGAGAAGTGTGGATAAGGAGTACCCTGGTTCCATTCAGGATTCAACAACAAATAATCTTCTTATTAGGAAGTATTTCTGATTCTGATAAAGTTGAATAGGTTCTGCCTGCACAACTGTATTTTAACATTGGTGGAGAGCCTAAAATATTCCATAGAGGTGGTAGGTGGTGTAAAAGTTTGAGAAACACTGATTTAAGAACAAATCCCTGGTTTCAACTTCTCAAATGGAAATCTTTTCTGGTTTTCTTACTTTTCTCTGATAGTAAACAGAATATCTTTAACTTTAAATATTGGTGGGACAAAACAAGACACCTGAACACATCACCATAGGCTCTGGGAACTTATGACTTTTCACTATGTTTATTAATAATCATTAGTTGACCTGTGTAATTAAGAGGTTTTAGCCATATGTAGTGAATGTGGTTAAGGATCCCGTTGAAGCCTTACTGACTTCTGACTGCAAGGTCAAGGCCTTGGTTTTCTGCAGAGGAGAGTGAGAGAAGCCATTGTTGTCACAGAATCACATGGCTGAGAAGAGGGGGAACCATACAGTAAATGGTTGTTTATGATTGGCTACACTGACTGCTATGCGACCCATTATTGTCCAATGTCCAAGAATGCATGCCTACGTTGTCTGAGTCACTATTTCTGCACTTGTTTGTATGTGACATTAAAGGACTCCTATTTCACGAATTCTCAAGCAGAATTGAACAGTGCGTGGATACCATTTGGCCTGGGTGGTCCCCAACATGACAACTGTCAAACATGTGCTGTGAACAAAACTGTCTCAACAGCTTGACATTATCATCAGTACCACTATCATCATTATATGTCTCACAGCTGCTGCACAGTCAGTGTAATACAACTGGGACATGATGCTCTTCTCTGATTCAAATCACACACACACACATACAGCCAGCACAAGAACGGCACAAACACACACTCACGATACAATAAAAACTCCCTGTCTCACTCTCTCTCTCTGTACAGTAGAGTTCAACATGAATTATTAATGCCTTGTGTTGTTGTTGGCATTTGTGGAGTATCAGGGGAGCTGCAGAGTAATGGAGAGAGTAGGCTTAAAAGGAAGAAAGCGTACCCTGTGTTTCCCTATTAGTGTCCCACATAGCAGAAGTCTCTGATTCTCTAAAACATACTGCTCATCCTCCTCTTTGTCTCATCGCTATGCTTTCTGCTTTAACTCAATTCTGACCTCCTACATTCCTATGAAACAGAAATCACAGCACCCCAAGCACTGGAAAAATAGCTAGAATTTGTTTTTCAGAGGCCTCACCACATGTGCTTTCATTGGACAACAATCCCACTTCCTCATTCCCTCCATGCCCCTCACCCCCTGTTGCTTGGCTTCTGCTGACCCCTCCTCTGTGTTTTGCTCCACAGCCTCTCCTGGGGTGACGGGGTTAGCTGCTTACTCATGGAAATGGACAGTGATTCTGCTTAGAGGGCACTTTGCTTCCCGCTCAGGAGGCGAGCGCAGGAAGCCATGACAATAACAAACTGTACAGTACAGAATCTCTAACAGCTGCTGCTAAACATTTTCACTTACATATATCAGACAGACACACACACTCCAACATATACTTTATATACATACAATATGTAGCACAGTCGGGCCTGTACATGCACACATAGTGGGTAGACAGTGGATGCCTGGGGTATGTTTGGGCAAGGTTGTAGATGGGAGTGTGTTGCTGGGTTAAGGAGGTACTGACTTAGCAAAAGGGGAGGATGTCATTCTGCCTGCAATCTGTTTAAGAAAACATTAAAAAGAAAATAGAGGATATCAACAAAGTCAGCATATTAGTTAATGATGATAGGAAGGGCCCCTGAAGTTCGTATGAATTTCTGGTCATTTTACTCTAACCTCACAAGCACCAAGTCGGTTCAAAAGCGAGATACTGTTTGACTTAAAAAGTGGGAAAGCAACAGCTGTTCACACCTGTTTACATACTTTTCCCAGAAAGATACTCCACTTTCCCAAAAGAGCAACACTACACACAAGCTTACTGAAAATGAAAGTCATGACATTTCATGAAATTTGCTTTTTGATAAGGAGAGAAGAGAAGAGAAGAGGATAAAAGAGAAGAGAAGAGAAGAGAAGAGAAGAGTGCTCTGTTACTTAACACAGTGAACTAAATATACCCACAGCATCACACTGTTCATTACCGCTAACTCCATTCCATGCGCAATCAATCACTGCTTGACGATAAAACCATCAAGATTCATCTATTCCCACACACTAAAAAATGAAACATTTAAGCTGATGCAGGTGTAATGGAAGTAATTAACGTTGTAAGCTGAATGGTGCCATGCAGGGTTGCCAGGTCGGGCAGGTTGGCTGGGCCCGGCAGGAAGTATTTCTTTCTGGTCTCTGCGCCTCATCTGATACACCAGTCCACACTTAAAAGTAACATCCTGGTCAGATTCCAGGTTGAACCCCATGGAGGATCTGTGCTGTGTGTGTGTGTATGTGTGTGTGCAGTTATTGTATGTCAAGCAGAACAAATGGGATTACAACACATGGGGCTTTAGGGCCATCGTTAACCAGCCAATATGAAGGTAGAAAACATTAAATCAGTGTCTGGAAGCCACATTGTCATCACTCATACAGCCCCAAGAGGCCATCCACCTGATCCACATGAAGAACAACAGGGCAGGAATGTCACTGCGCAAATATATATTTAGCTTACCTGGGAACCAACCCAAAGAATTATTGTGCAGATTGACAATCCAAGATTTTACTGTTCATCAGTCCATCTACAGATTTTTTTTAAACTTTCTAGCACATAACTCTGTGGTCTAGTAGTCACAGTATCTCAGATGTTGTTATTTTAGAGGCAGAGGAAAAGCACATCAGCAATTCTGCTCTTCTGTTCTGGTTATTTTGCTTTTTAAACAATTGTGGTCAAAAAACACATAAGCAAAATTTTGTAAAATGTATTATACATAGTCCCTCAGTTTCCACTACTAGGCTGTTTTCACAGACAATTTCTCTGACACTGGTGTAATGTAGACAGTATTGTCGTTTGTGCTAGCTAGCTCAGATAACTAATTTTGTATGCTGTTGTTGTTTTCATGCTTCTAAAAGCAGGAAAATACTGGTGAATCACCAGTGCACAGGCCATGTCTCCTATTAAACTCCAACCAGCCTCCTCCAGCAGACAGTCTCCTGGCCTCTGTGTTAAAATAGAGAAGAATGTGAGCCTTTAGATTGGGGGACTATCTTTGGATCGAGCTTGGAGTCTCTCATGCTACCAGGATCATGTCTTAATCACATTCAGTGTTTGGAGAGCTGTCATGTACTGAAACATAGCAGCACAGAGACGGGAGAACAGAGCCTGGGGCAAACTAAAAGCTTAGACTGAACACACAGTGGGAACACACAGTGGGAACACACGGTGGGAACACACTGCGGTTCCATTGGCAAACACATGGAAAAATCTTGTTCCAAAGTATTTTGTCCTATCTAAAATGCACACACACACTGTCCTGAACTAGTACACAATGTGGTTAACTGATGCTTATTATGTGTTTAAGCTTCCATAATCGGTTACAAAAATGAGAGTTCAATTACATGCCTTCAACAGCTATGTCCCTTCAGTCCAGTGAGTTCCCAGGTTCAAAGCAATCTGCTCTAAGCTCTGATATGGCACATGACATAATGTCCATGTGGGGCTTTGCTGCACACGGGTCAAAATGTTTTAGAGAAGGAATGAAGGCATGAGAATCCAATAGAAATGGCCTTCTAAAGGAAAGTATTCTGATAATGAAACAAAAATCCCCTGATCCTAGACATCCTTCTTTGTAGCACAGCTTCCTGTTGAAAAATAATAGTGACTTTCCTGGTATGACTGTGCTAATCCAACGAACAGACAATAATGAGCACATATAAACACAATCACATGCGCCAACCACTGCTAAAACCACCTACCCGACAGTCTCTCTGCAGGGTCTTCATTAGATTGTTGTATGTCTCTGCGTCGAAGTAAAGCCCTTCTTCATGCATATCCTGGAAGTCCAGGTCTTTGTAGGTCGGACAAGCCTTCTCTCTCTCTTTTCTGGACGCTCGTCTCTTGTAGGTGGATCCCTTCAGGTCGTATTTGTAGTGCATTTTGACGGAGCGTGGCAGCACGTTGTTCATCACTACCAGTCGGATGTTGATGCCTCCCGACTGGATGCAGTACAGTCCGTAGAATTTGGGCAACAGTGTGCGTGGATTCTGGTTCAGGTTCTGTGAAGTGAAAGACAGCCTAAGTCACAAGGAGGATGAAAATACACATGAATAATTTCATTGATTTAGACTACACTTTTACCTTAAAGTAATTGGGAAACTGAATGAGATAAAGGGGAAAAGTTTGGTTCCCGTGTTGCAAATTATGTGATGAATATAATAGGCTTTTAGGTATTTACGTGGCTGCAGAAAACCCCATACACTTGTTACTGTTTGTGGATTGCTTTATTTCATAAAAATGCAATTCCTATATTTGGTACTGTTTAAAAACTAAATAGAAATATAACATATCATGGACCATTTTCTTTTTTTTATTACAATCATGTTTTACTGCTAATTAATTTCTCTTCTACAGTGTAAAGTCTAAAAAAGAGTGAAGTTAGAGCCAATGTAGGTGCAGTGGATCTTCAAAGTAATATAGGTTATAGGTATGAATAAGTGAGCAAAATGATCAAACGTTTGACTTCTGTACATGCAAGACTCTTCTCAGTCTGATGGTGCCCTACAACTGGAGCTGATAAGAATGTTCACTACATCTCATTCATGCCACTTAAGCATCTGATGAGTGATCTGTTCAAATTTAACACTATACACCCATTCAATACTGAGAAGTGGAGTTTTGCAATCTCAACAGGTGCTGGAGAGCTCATGAAGGAACTTTACCATATAGTATCCAGGTAGCAATCTCTGCAGGAACTTGGCCTCTTTATGCTGGACGGTTTTAATGATGAACTCGTCATCGCTGGTTAGGTAGAAGAGAGAGCCGCTTGCCCCCGGGTTGGTCAGCTCAATCAGAGGCTCATTCACCAGGGAGTACTAAGGAAGGAGAATCATAAACAAATCATTTTAAGGTCAGACTTCTAGAGAACAGCATCACTTGGAACATCAAGACATAAACAGCTCTAAACACATAAACTACAATACAGAAAAAAATGAAACACTAGTTAAACTTTATGTGGAAAATATGATTAAACAAAGATGCTACACAGACAGACTTGTCTATTTAGTGCTAGAAGTAAAACATTGCAGTAAATCTTCACTGGCTTTATGACATTTACAGTAAGTCTTGTAATACAAAAGCACCAGGTTTCTTTTCAAATACATGGTTATGGTTTAGCAGCTTAATACACTGTGTGACCAAAAATTATGCAACCAGGTTAACCAGGTTAAAATTCACCCCCAAGGTGTGGAATGGGGTGCAGGCCAGTCCAAGACCACAGAAAACCATTTCTTTATGGATGTGGAAAAGTTGGAAGCATACTGCTGTCTAAAATATCATTGTATGATGTAGTAATGAGATTTTGTTTAGTTGGACCAAAAAAGTACATGGTTGTCCACATACTTTTGGCCATATAACTTACAGCGTTGATTAAAGCAGCTCTCTGTCTACATTATTTTCATTGTTCATTAAAACACTTATTAGTTCATTACAGAAATACCAAATCTGAATCACATGACTACAAAGCTTAACTGCGTGCCAAACTTTAATGAAATCTACAGACATTTGACCCTTGCTGCTGACAAACAATCAAACAAGCCCACGAGCATGGACAGATACATAAGCTCCGCGAGGGTAATAAGTAGCAATTACTGCTTCTGCTGCATCTCAGAAAAGACACCAGAGACAACGTGTGAAGGAAAGACTATGAGAGCAGCCGACTGAGGAGAACAGTTAGATGTTAATCAGTGCATTATGAGAGCAACATGTTCAGAGGAGAGGAGAAACACTGGAGGCATCCGCTCTCCCTCTCCAGAGACTCTTCCACTGATAACCGTCTACAGTCACATTGAGTTACCAGCACAAACACAACCGCAGTTTATTGCATTTGCATTCAGGATACCAAATGTGTGTCCACGATAAAAAAGCCCATATTCAGTCGTTTATGTGTTGTAATTGTGGAAAAATAGTTGCACGCGCTCGATGGAAAGCGTATGTCCGTCTAAAATATCATTGTATTGTGAATGCCTAGTATATATTACTTCTCTTTGAGTACAATTTATCATGTTTTAGTTTGTGTAAAATTCCAAAAAAAAAATAAGGAATATATACGTGTGTATTGGTGCCCTATCGATTACATTGGGTTTTTTATTGGCCATTAAATATACAGTTTACTAGCTCGTTATGATTTCAGTATACCATGCTCGTCTGTCTTACAAGCTTCATTCTCAATAACTCTACCATCTAAGTTCATAAAGCACACTTCTAATTAGATTCATCTCTATCTATGATTATATGATACATCTTGATAATCACTATGTTAACTTACGAGTGAAGAACAAGATGAGACATTCAGAGACTGCGCCGCGCAAAGTTATTACATTAGGATACAGATCGACAGGTACTAGGCATTGTGGACCATTGACATGCTAGTGGGAAAAACAACATATACAACCGCATTGATACTCACACATCTGAGGTGTATGAAATCTAACATCTCAGAAACCCACCACAGCACACGTAGTATTAAAGGACCAACACACAACACACCAAACCACACACACACACACCGCACACCACAACACCAACACCACAAAAAACATATTACCTGTGGGACAAAAATTATGCAACCAGGTTAACCAGGTTAAATTCACCCAAGGTAGTGGAATGGGGTGCAGGCCAGTCCAAGACCCACAGGAAACCATTTCTTATGGATGGTGGAAAAAGTTGGAAGCATACGCTTTTTTTCTCTATGATGATAGTCATTGTATGATGTAGTAATTGAGAGTTTGTTTGAGTTGCGAACCAAAAAGCTCATGGTTGGGTTCCAGATACTGTTTGGCGCATATAGACTTACTAGCGTTGATTAAGACAGCTCTCTGTCTCATATTTTCCGATTGTCATTAAAAACACTTATTAGTTCATTACGGAAAATACCACAATTCTGAACTGCACAGGACTACAAGCTAACCTGGTGCCAAAGCTTTAATGAAATCTACAGACTGTAGACCCTTGCGCGACAAACAACAAGGACAGCCCACGAGCATGGAACAGAACATAAGCTCCGCGAGGGTAATGAATAGCAAAGTTACTTGCTTCTGCTGCATCTCGAGAAAAGCACCAGAGAGCAACGGTGAAGGAAAGACTATGAGAGCAGCGGCCGAGCGGAGGAGGAACAGTTAGATGGTGTACATCGACGCAGTGCATGTGAGTGAGAGCAACAGTGTCAGAGGAGAGGAGAATACCTGGGAGGCATTCGCGCTCGCGCCGCTCTGTCGCAGAGCTGTTCTGAGCTGGAGTATGATCGTCGGTGCGTTACATCACATTTTTGGAGTGTGTTACCTAGCGACAAAGGCACAACGCCGCAGTTTATCTTGCAGTTGCATTCCAGGTGTCTGGTCCGAA
>NW_023339718.1:541722-547397 GCF_004916995.1 Morone saxatilis
GTGTGTGTGTGTGTTCTCTCCTCTAATTAGACTCTGCTGTGTGGTCTCTGAATGAATTCATCATCACCTCAAGGACATCAATCATGAGTATATCCTCTAAGCTGCTGTGCCTCATGCCAACCTCCCTCTGCTACCTTGAAGTTACATTTCGTGTCTGTCTGACTTGTCTTTCACTTATTCAGAAACAAATTTGCATTCAAAAACAAGAGTGCAGCTGGTGGGTTTTTGAAAGGCTTGGAGACAGACTGAAAATAGGAAAACGGCATATGATAAAACCCAAACAAGATTACACAAAATCTAATTTTGTTGCAATAAAGAAGTGTATGTGTTAAAAGGAATAAATATGGTAACAAGGTATACTCTTCAGCGAGCAGCAAATTAAATAAACAAACCTGATGGCTTGTACGGTACATAAATAAAGGCTTTTACAGGGATGTTTGAACATGCTTCATTGTGAGTGATATTAGACATTCAAGACCTTCAGTCAGAGAATATTCTTCACAGTCGAATCCTCTTCTTCAGGAATAACAGTAATTCTCTGTCTCTCATCTTTCT
This sequence comes from Morone saxatilis, assembly GCF_004916995.1. Lineage (NCBI taxonomy): Eukaryota > Metazoa > Chordata > Actinopteri > Moronidae > Morone > Morone saxatilis. Next base: position 542,278 of record NW_023339718.1, read on the forward strand.
CTCTATCTATTTCTCTGGCTGTGTTTATCTTTGATTCTACTGGGAAATCACAGAATCATCTGCTGATTTCATTAAGCACTGGGAACTGGTTAAAGCTGTCGTAATGAGGGCACCCTCCATTAGCTCAGTCAGTACCTCCAATATCTTCCCCGCCCCAATGTTATGCCTCGACTTCATCCTCCAATACTGCCTTTCCCCTGCACAGATGGTGAGTGGCATTACCCGCCCACTACTCTATACACTCGAATGTCACAATTAACTGAGGTGGAAGATTAGCGTTCAGTCAATGAGAATTAATTCAGTAGAAAGACAACCAGCGGGCCATTGTCTCTTAGAAATGGGAGCAACGGTCGTTGTGGGGCCTAGGAAGTCACTGTGAATAAGTGTATTTCCTAAAATGTCAAACTATTCCTAGTCCTTTTTTTCTGGGTAAAACATACAGAAGGTGAATTTGATCTGATGTTTCATAAAATCTTACTTTAGGTGTACGATGTGTATGTCTGATTTGATTTGACCCTTAAAACTTCCTCCCCACACCTGCATGACATTTTGCAAATTAGTTAGTAAGAAGCAGAGGGACTGAGGGAAAAGTGTAGAAATAATGAAAGCTAGATTTTAGTCTTACCAGGTAGTCGTCTGGTTTAATGCCGAACAGATCCCTGAAGTAGCGGAAGGCCAGTGGGGCGTAGGTCTTGAAGCGGAAGTCAGGATAGTGATGTGCTGGGGTCAAGTTGCTTCCCTCACTGACATGTGCAATGAAAAACCAAACACACCAGGAAACAAAAACATACAGTGGAACATTAGATAAATTTTTCCAAGACTAACTCAAATAATGGAAGTTTTTTTTTAACATTATATAATTGAAACATGTCAGTGTCATTATCAGAGACAGTCATTCTCAAACCAAGGATCCCATGCAAGCAGCACCAAGGGGAAAGTGAATCCTAACACCTAATCTTTGTGCCTGGGTTTCTTGTCAATAGCCTATTGACTTTCAGTAAGTGTATCAGTGGGCCCTTGTAATGTGCTCCACCCATGCATGAACAGGCTTCAGTGAATTCATCTATGGGAACTGAGATTCACCACTGTTGTGGTTTCTATAGAGTTCTTCGCCTGGAGACCAAAAGTGTCTCTGATTACTGGATCTAAACAATACCACACAACACATGAGCCTCAACTCTGGGGGGGAGAAAGGGATTAGCAAAAAGATGAAAATAAAAACAACAAACACTCTTAATAACCTACATTTTTTTCTGTTGCCTTGACTGGGCCGTGAGACCTGACATTCTTAGACGAGCTTTGACAAAGAACAACCCAGTTTCCTAAACTGTGTCTGACGGGAACACGACACAGGAGAAAGCACGTCGGATAAGGTTAACGTGAGTCAGCCATCAAGGCTTTCATCACATAAACTCTCACTGAAATCAATCACACTGACCCTAAATCTAAAAGAAGTAGGTTAATAAAGGTTTTTGTTTTCCAGGGCGCCTCTAAATCTGGTTTAAATTCTGAGGACTTGCATGCTTTTCTGGATAAAGAGGCTACTGTGTTGTTGTTTTGTGCTGGTACCATATTCTGTAATAGGATACAGGCAACATTCAGACCCTGCTGTGTAACACTATACCTGTGATTACTATACAATGCAAGCTGACTGCTCTGTTTAATGTGTGAGGGCAACAGTTATCTGTCATCAATGACTGACAGTCCATGATGGTAATGTACGCCTCGCATGGAAACCATTTAGCAACAAACAGCAACTGGAAATGTTTCATTCAATCTAATCAGAGAGCCATCTGTGTGTGTGTCTGCCTGGTAAAAGATGTATGCTGGTTGAGATACATGCACTGGGAGACAAAAAAAACTGTGTGTGTGTGTGTGGGAGTCAAAGTGATCTGCGACATCTCCAGTCATCCAAAACTAGACTGACAGGACAAACAACAGTGGAAAAACCTCCAGAGAGGATTAACAACATGTGGAGGAAGAGAGGGAAAAGAGTGTTGAGAGGGAGGCCATAAAAGCATCTGAGAGCTGTCTCCAAAACTCAGCTGCTCAGGATACTTTGTCAGTGACTAGAAAGAGAGGGGTTTGTATTTGTGTGCTATTACAGAACAGAAAGGAAACACTTTATTTCTTCTAAAATAAGAGAGCAAAGAAGAAAATGGTTATGTCAGACGCAAGACATCAATTCTCACTCCCCACTGATTATGTTATGTTTGTTGTATAATTTTTTTCTTAACCATGTAGCCTCGTTTTTTTATTTCAGTTGGCATTTTAAAAAAAAGGGCCAGTGAAAAGATGTCCCTGAAGATAACTACAACTTTCATTTTATTACGCCATTATGTGAAAAGGCTTGACATAGGGTGCAGATTAAGGATGATGTAACGGGCTGGCTTTCATCTTTTGTACTTCACTATCTCAGTAAAGCTATAGCAGGTTTTTAAACACTCTTCACTGTAGGGCTAACACAAAAGTATAATGTTTGGCCGCTGCTAAGGAGCAGCACAGTAAATGTTCGTGCCAAGCCCAGGTTTGCATAAACCATACTGAGTTTGCATATCCTGGTGCAGCCTCTCAAAGGTAAACCACAAAGTATTTCCTGGTAGGACACCAATTCTCTTCCAGAAGCTTCAGTTACACAAACACCTTTTGCTTGACTAACACCTATTACTATACTTTTCATTTAAAATTAGGACAAACAAAGCACATATTTAAATAGAAAATAAAACATTTCATCATCAAGCCATTCATGCAGCTAATAGCAAATGGTTAGATCTTCTAAAAGTGACTCTATTAGCTACTGTGAGTACATAGGTGCTAGTAAGTGACATTGTCATACTAACTAATTAAAAATAGATAGAATTGTCTGAACATCAGCTGTGTGTTAATAAGTGTGTGGATACATGAGTCACACTTTTAAAGAATTCCTGGGTGTGTTGGGCTGGATTATATAAAATGTTTATTTAAACCGAAGACAGCCTGAGATGACAGAGCAGCCCCACACTGACATATGTTTTGCACTGTAGCAGTAAGGGGCACACAGTAAGCTGATTTCACAGTTCTTGGCAGGATTATCCACTAGAATAGTTTTATCCCTGCATCATGACTTAGACTAGCAAAATTCACTTTGTTGATAAATGATGATGGTGGCAGTTTGTGGTAGCAGTATAATTTTGTTGGACTCGATGCCCAGAGCCTGCAGTTTCCATTGAGAATGATTAATAATATATTTAAATGTATTTAATACAAGACCCAGACATAATATTTGAGCAGGCAGACAGGCAAAGCTTAGTCTTTAGTCTCTTTCCATTCATTCACTTTGCAGAGACAGGAAACTGTCACAGCCAAAGAGCAGCCTGTTACCACCTACACATAATCTGTTTTTATGAAGCAGTTCTCTAATTCACTGGTTCTTGTAGACCAGTAACCTTGAGCTTATGGAAAAAGTCTGGCTGTTATTTTGATGATAATATAAAAAACACAAATAACTACTATGTTGAATGAGTGCTGCCAAAATTGTGTACATTATAGAAGATGTCTTTCTGTGTATAGAAGCTGTGTGCGTAAGTATGAACGTATGTGAGAGTGGGTTGGCACTATGTAACACTGACCTGGGGAGAAAGACACTCTCCACCACATAGAAGTCTTGCATAAGCACGTCTCTGTCAGGCTTGGAGGTGAGATTGCCCACTGTATAGCCAATACCGAGCTGAATGGCCCCCTTCAAGGCCGATGACGTGGTCTAGATGGGAAAATAGAAGAGAAAACAACACATTAGTCAGGCTTTTATAGTACACAATGCTACAACAGCCCTGCTGCTATCCCCATTATATACACCATAGGGTGTAGATGTGAACAAATGAAAAATGAAAAATAGGCAAGCCATACAGTGACCCTTCTGTTTGAGCCATTTTTATATTTCAATTACAGGAGTTTAATATAAAAAGTTCACAATTCAAAATATGGCATAGTAGATGCCTAAAAATCAAGACATGAAAATCCATTACTTTTGTACAATTTTATAATTTTCATACAAACACATTAAAACCCAAAACAGCCTTGGCCATAAACATACTAGTACTCTACTAGTACTTGCGTGGGTATCTACTACAAAAAGACCTTTGACTAGTTTTGAGTCCCAACCTGAACCCCCACTGTGGTGAGCGTTGTAATGGTGAATCTTAAGAAATGCTGCCATAAGCAGTGACGTCTAAAGTTTAAAAAAAAGGAAAGAAAACAAGTGTGACCAGCACTTGACTGATCTCTGGCAGCCGGCCCTGGCAGGGGTCAGAACATTATGTGCTGTAGAAGGACATTTATAAGGACTCATGTGACTCGGGCTCAGAAGTAAAGACCTTTTGGACTTGATGGCTCTAAACAGCGGCATTCCAAAATAAACGTTATGGAAGCTGGTTCACATTCCTCTTAAGAGGCAAATAAAAACCAAACACAGTGAGGTTTTTGTATGAACAGTCATACTTTTTACCTTTTTGTATGTTTTCTCTCTGCTTGTGCTCCAAGGCCCTCCCATCCCATTTTCTGTTGTGGTTGACATCTGAAAGAGACACAAACGACGGAAATAAAACAACGATTAAGTCAAATTTACTGCTACAAATTTCACATCTTCACAAAAACTGTTATTTCAATTATGAATATGGTGACTGAAATAGTCAATAGCATAAACCTACCTTGCTTAATGAAAAGCTGTGCCTGACAAACAGCAATCAGGGCAACATCTCTTGATTGTCAGCTTGAGCAAACATCAGGAGGTTTGGTTCTGTCAGGGGACCCTCTGCAAGAGAACAGAGTTATTATTACACAATAAAAAAAAACAGGGCAAAAAATCGCTCACAGCCTCGACATTCAGTGAAACTGCTCCGAAGTTAAGATGTGACAAGCTGAGGATCGGGGGGAACATGTCCACCAGCAAAGACTCCTTGATTAACTGCGATAAGTCTGAGGCCATTTTAATGCCATTGCTCTCCTGCTAATCTGTCCCTGATAGGAGAGGCAATTTAGTCTATTTCTAAACTGTCACTGCTGAACGGGCCTGCAGCAAGAGCTCTCTGCATTGACAGTCACTCATGACTCATGAAATGTTTATGTATGTATGTGTGTGTTGG
>NW_023339718.1:547415-564558 GCF_004916995.1 Morone saxatilis
GTGTGATAACCAACTTTTCTCTCTCTTGGTTGTCAGGTCAGCTGTTGCTTCATAAATCACACTGTGTAGATGAAACACTATACTTAAATGGCACCTTTTTCCTCATCATCAACTCTGACATCTTTATTTTTATAATTCCTTCCATATTCCAGGCAGAGTGTGTGTGTGTGTGTTGGATGAATAAGATCTCATAAAGAAGCAGAGCTAGCCCCAGGGCTGAAAGTGATCTGCTGGCGCTGCCCAGCTTACAGCACAACCAAGTCCTTACTAAGCCACAAAAAAAAACAGCCTCATTTCCTCATGTTCTCCAATTTTACTGTACCACTCCCTGTCACTCGCTTTCCTTCCCTCCTTATTTTCACTAACTGGGCCTCAGTGTGTCTTCTGAGTGAGTGGGAAAAACAGGGACACAGGTGAGGAGTGAGGAGCAGAGGCTTAATAGAAATACAAAATTTGGACTTTGTCTGAAAAGCTCTGGTAAGCCTGCAGTCACCATTCCACCTGCATATAAATGCACCTGCAGGTCTCAGAGCCTTGACTATTGCACAATGTCTTTTAGCTTCTTCAGCACTTGCGATGCCATATCCTCCAGTCCCCTCCTCTGTGACAAGCAATCACATCCCCATCAAATCAAAGATTATACACAACTGAATGAAACTGTTTTATTTTGAAAGTCTTACTACAAGCTACAACAACAGTACTACTGTAAATTAATTACAATGCTGTATTACTTATTAAAAAAATGCTAAATATGTTGTAGTCATGTTTAAAAATAGTCTTCAAAAGGAGAAATGAATACATGATCACACCAACACACTGATTAAGATATTAAAAGAATGTAGCAGACACTCTTATCTCCAGACTGGGTCCTTATCTGTGCAGCAGCTCTTCTGTTGCTATAAACACACAGACACCAATACAGATACATTTTAGCTGCAAGTACAACCTCTCAACTAGAGCTATGTGTCATTGTTTGGGTACCTTCTCTCTCACCTTTAAAGTAATATTCAGTCTTTTGTGTCACCCTCTCAGGAAGGAACACAAGTTCATAAGGTCACACAAAATGCATCTTGAAAGAAAAGATTATGTTTGTCACTGAGGCAAAAGTCACCTGACTGCTCTTTAAAAACAAAATCATGTTACCAATCATTAGTCATTAGAAATGAATCCGAATATTTCTCTTCATCACCGTGAAATGAGATGTTGATCCACCTGAGCCATTACATTGTATGACTGGCTGTGTGCTCTGAACCTGAGGAATGTTAATGAGCCTGTCGGCCTGTCTGGCTCTCTGTTCAGCCCTGGCCCGAGTGTCAGTGTTAAAAGGGATTGTTTGGACCTCTCTCTCTCTCTCTCTCTCTCTCTCTCTCTCTCCCCCTCTCTCTCACCTGACCCCACAACCAAGCCGGTGCTCCAACAGACTGTTTCCAGAACAATCCATGCAAGGCCCGCAGCTGCAGTGAACAACAGCAGGTCTGTTGTTCACCTCTCAACAAAAGAGAGGCAGACAGATGGTTGGACATGTGGATGAAAATGGATGGATGGATCATCCTAATCAGCCGTGTCTTACCACTGTCAAATACTCCCATTGCAAATACCACTGGCGTACAGGAGTATAATAAGGGAATAAAGGACAGCACATGTACACTGTTACACATATGTAAAATGATACCTTGTTAGTTGTAAGTCACAATTACATTATAGTGAGAAATACAAAAATGTATCTTTGTCAAATCAATGCCTCTGGAAGATAGTGGATGTTTTGTGGTTTGGATGAGGACCAAATGGGTAAACTGATACAGGTGATCAATAAAAAGGAAACTCTGTACTGTAAAAAACACCACTTAGAACTGGCCTATGTAAAGGGGTTGAGGCGTTGTGGGTTGTTTGTGTGCTTTTGTGAAAGTCAAGCAAGATCATAAAGACTTCATACGTCATGGTAAAACTGTGTAACACTATGTCTGCACAATGTAGATCGAAGAAAATTGTTTCAATTTCCATTTGACTTTGTTAAGTTTGAATTTCACACACACAAAGAAGTTTCTACAGAAATGTAGAAGACAAAAAAATGTTGCAACTGTAAAATTTCTTGGCAAATTCATGACAGCCCTTCCTGTGACTGCGTCAAAACCGAGACTTGGTCAACACTGTACTTTTGATTCACTTCATTTTTCCTACTTGTGAAGCACTTTGTGATTTATCTGCTTAAAAGCTCCTATTATATAAATAAACTTTACTTACATAGCTCTTCTCTCTGTCAGTCTCTCTGTTCCTAAAGAAGTCTCTTCCCATACGCCCTTGTCAGAAACTCTAACACCCTTCAAACAAACACACTTGAGTGCAGATCAAACATTGGCTCTCATGCCATATCTCCTCCGTGGTTTCAGGGATATTGCCAAGGGTGCCAGTCAGCCCCTGTGGAAGTCAAACAGCCACTCTGTAGCCAAGCAGTCCTGGCACGGAAAATATGGTGCTGAGAGCAGACATGGGCCGTCTGGTATGAAGAAAATGCAGATCCAATACATCTGAACTGTCAAAAAGTCCAAGTAGCCATGGTAATATGTCTCAGTAGGACAGATAGTGGTAATAGTAATGAAGGCAGGAATCCGACAGATTAATCAATCAGTCACCATACTACACACTTGTTTTAGAAACGATACATAATTTTAAAATTATTTAAAGTCTCTTCTTACAGGGAGTTCTGGTTCTTTACTGTAAAAGTGGAACATAAATTTCCACAGTAGAGTACAACATCTGATCATAACTGCTGAAAGGTATTCAAGGAGGCTTCCACAGTTTCTATTACCAGGACACAGATACTACATATAGCTTCCTTTTTGCTCTGCTTTGCTTCAGCCCCCAGATACTATTGGATTACTGCTGCAGATTGGAGACATAATGGAGAATCAATAGCAGACCAGCAATGCACATCGCTGAGACTGGACTGCTGGGCTTTCATGACCTTCACAATCCCTGACTGTGAGATGTTAGATAAGCCCAGATATCTGGATTTGCATGGATACAATCAAGAAGATGCATGGTGAGTCAGCTTAGCTCGGCCTGCAGGGGATCGACTTCATCAACTTAACTGCTCTGATCCTTGACTACGCCTCATAGAAACTCCATCCAAGCAAAATTTAACTTGTTCATTTGCATTTTTGTTTTCGTTTAATAAAATATCTTTTCTGTATCCAAAGATATTCAATATTCCAGGGCCACAGGCAATAAAATACACTGAAATTAAGTGTAAAGTGAAAGTACTGTCCCAAGGCAGAATAAACATGGTGTGGGGCAATAGTCATTATCTTTCTGGTGCCTTGTGTAAATGCTTGTTCACTGTTTAATGTGTCAGTGCAATTACATAATTGGCTCAGTAACCCCAACTGTGAAAAATAGTTGCTTCTGCGAAATGTGTCATGTTCTGTTATAAATAATGCAGCTGGGAAATAAACATCTAACGTGTGGGCTTCCCTCCACTAGTCAAGCAGAAATTATCAGTCCTATGACAATAACAATGACAATAACAAACAAATAATATGTAGTCCTCCACCACCTCAAAAACATGCAAATCATTCAAGAATGACTGTATTTTGCTCGCAAAAAAAAAATTGTGAGACAGGCAGAGGAGCAGAAAATGTTTGGTGGGTGGCAGACAGAATGAGGGGGGATAGAGGCGACGCTAACACTATCTTTGTGAAATGTTCAGTCAAATAGAAATATCTCTTCATCAATCTCAAAGACAAGAAGAAAAAAACACACCCAATTCAGGAGCACTGCTCTGGTTCCACTCAATTGTAAACAAAAATACAAAAACACACAAAGCAAACAGAGCATAAAGTGTGCAGCATTTTAACATGTACACATGCACACAAATACAGCTTTTGTGAGCCCATTAAACAAAGGCACACATTTTATAAAACATACCCTCTTGGTTTTCTCTCCCTAGTGAGTCCCCCATCATATGAAACAGCGGGCAGGTATTATTTTAGATTATTTTAGTGCGTTCTGTTCCACATTTCACTGTATCCTCTGGAGGTGTGTTTGTTTTCATCTTCCATCTGAGGGACAAGCTGTGCTGCAGAGTAGTGTCTGCCTGCGTACATCAGGCACTATGCATCATTGCAGGGCTGGCAAGTCTGTGTGAGTGCATTTGGACACTATATGTCTAAATAAAGCAAAAGATCTGTGGCTACAATGGCAGCCCAGGTGGGTGCTTCATTGCTTGGAACGTGGGAACAACTTGTTTGCTATTAGCCTACTACTAGTAGGACAAATTAAATTTGGCCAAAGGCCATGGCCAAATGACCAGACTATGTTGTTGTGTAGCATGTATGTTACCCATAAAGCATGCGTACACTTGTCATGTGTGCTAATGTAGTGGAATAATTCATGCATAGCATGCTAGACTGCCAACGTCATCCGGTTTGTATGCTACAGTATTTTGACATCGACCTCAGAGAACAGCTGAGACTCATGGGAAACTATGGTCATACGTTTTAGATACATCTAATAAAAGTGACATTGATCCAGTACTTGGACAGTGTTGTACAAAAACAGACTGATCAACCCGCCAACAGAGTTGGGCTAAAAATACAGCGATGTATGTCTTTCCAACATCATGCTGCAAAGAGAAGGATAACACAAGTGCAAAAATGGTGTGTGCTGATCACAACATAAATCTGAATACTTGTTTTAGTGTGCTCAATGGTGTGCACATGTGAGATAAACCACTGGCCAGGCAACAGTCACCAACTAAGAATACATTTTTACTATTGATGGTATTTGACAATTTGACAACAGCAAATAAAGAGAAATAATAGGCAGAAGGGAAAGAGGGACTACACCTACAAATGCCTTCAGATGTGACATGAACAAAAAAAAGAGCATGGGCAGAAGAAATGAAAAGACAGAAAAGGAAAACAATGGGAGAGAGATACAGAGATAGAGAACAAATTGTGTGATAGTTTTAAATATTTTGTTGGGTGTTTCCCTCGTGATTTCTGCAACAACAATATACAACAGGACCACATTTCAACTTTTCAAAGCAAAGCAAATTTCCCAGCAAGACAGAAAAGAAAAAATCTCCACTGTAATAATGCAAATGCAAGTACATAATCACATGATATAGTAAGTAAGAGAATGAATATATTTTGTATTATAAGTAACCCAGAGAGAGGACTCAGCATGTGTATTTGTAATTCAGAGAGTGTCTCACTCTAGTTCCACTCTGCATGAGAAGCAGTGAGGAGGAGGTCACCCTCTGTGTCCAGAGCGTCACATGATTCAACTGAAGGAATGGAGGGAGGGGGGTGAGAGAAACATAGAGATGAGTATATGGAGCGAAAACAGAGACAATGTTCTCCAAAGACACAGAGGCAGAGAGAAGCTGCTCTGATGGAGCGATACACTACAGCACGACACTCTCTAAGACAAGGACTTATTACAGCAGGCTTATTAAATTCAACCACCAGCAATATCTAGGCAAGCTAACCTCAGCTCCTTACATCACGGCCCATGGAAAACACGATCACAAGGCACAAAGAGAAGACGAGAGAGACATGCCCATCCCAGCCAAGCCCAGCTTAGTTTTACTCTGCCCTTCCCTTGAGTCCAAAGGTCCTTTTACCCTCCTCGCCACAAGGGTGACAGGCAGGTTAATTACCTATGCATATCACTAAAGGCACAACTGACTATGTTAATTATTCTAAGAAGTGGTCAATTGTGGGGGAAACAGCAGATTAGGTCACCCTGCCTTTATTGATCGGAGTTCACAAGCTGCTGAAGAAAAAGAGGAGGAATTTCATGTTGCCAAATTTCCGCATTCTTTAACTCTTTTCTCCCACTTGTTTGTCTTCACCCACCCCTCTCTCTTGCTGTCTGACCCTTTCATTTTGTCATCTCTCCTTTACCCTCTCACTCTTGCACCCTAAGATCCCCTGAGTGGGCCCCTGCAAGCCTCGTCATTACCAGGGCAGGAAAGTAGGAGGGGGTATGGGGGGCTCAGCAGGGCCAAAACAACAACAACAAGAAACAACAACAAACGCCACAACCTCCAAATAATCGGAATTCCTGCAGGGCTGCCAACCTATTGCTCTGCCTGCAGCCCTCCAACCAACCAATCATTATACAAAGGAGCACAATGTTGAGCCAATTACTGCTGCAGGCCTACTTTGGCAGATCTTTTTGTCCTCTCAAAAGCTGGTGCCAACATGCTGTGGGGCCAGGGAGGGGTGGTGTGGGGGGCTCCCCTTTGGAGGTCATTAAGATTAAAGCGATAATACTGGGAAATTCTAAATCCAGATTCACCATGGTAAATGAACAGACTCTGACAGTATATGTCTACAGTCCAAGATTAACATACCTCTCTAGAAACATGAATTTAGGTAATCAGTGAAGGTCACATCACATCACAGAAGCTGGATTTGAGTCCCCAGAATGGGTTGAGCACTCAATCTTAAAATTCCCATAATGCAACTCAATAGTGAGGATATCATCAGGGTCAATCTCCATGACTAATAAACCAATCTTCATGAGTAAGAACGTTCCCTTATATTATTCACTTGACTTTTTTCACTTTCAGCATGAGCAATTCCGAAAACATTGGCAATATATGGCAATATAATACCAATATAATAGGATCACTGACTCAAAGTCTACCAAGAAAAGCTGAGCTATAAACAGGCCTTTTCAAGGATTTAAAATTAAAAGAATATACTTTGTATAATCTATCACTGAACCAGTTTTCTTTTTTCATTTTAAAGCTTTAAAGCCTTTGTATTAATGTATTTTTTGCAGAATTACCAAATTTGTGAAGAGTTATTACATGATTGCCCCTACATATTGTATTGTACTCTTAATCATTTAATGAAAAACTAAGGGGATGATTTCCTATTTTTTTACAGCTGGTGTATGTTGGTTACATTTCTATTACATTTTATATGGTCGAGCATTGATCACAGTACTGATAATAAAAGACAGTTGATTATGAAGTCCTGGTGACTATGTGGTATGTGCTGACATGAGAGCAGGCTGGCCAATGAATGAGGACAATAAAACAGATAACAGAGAGAGAGCAGCCCACGATGTGCTTAGGTAGAGGTGCAACACAGCTGAACAGAGGTGCAGAGGCTAAACCTCATCTGATCAATAGAGTATGTGGGTCAAACTGCCCACTGACCTGTCTAGGTTTTATGCCACAAAGCACCTTCTTATTCATCAGTGCTCTGATTCATACTGGCCATGCAAAAAGTGCCTCTCATTCTGTGATTCCGCACTGATGCAATTAGTCAAATGATCTGTTATCTGTTATTGACAATAAATTCAAATTTTTCATGAGTAATGACTCATTTTATTTATCTTATACAAACAAAAAACATGCTAGTACATGCTTCACCAATGCAGATTCTGAACAATAATTTCAGATAGCAGTTATATCTGCCTATTTTAGTACTATCCCAGATTTATCGGTGTATGTGTTGCCGATTGAGTAACAACACATTGCAGTAGATAAATGCCAGAGTTATAGATTAAATCATTTAGAAAATGTACCCATTAGTTTTTCCATCATTATCTTTAAACTCTATTATTTAATCAAAAATGTCTATGTTGTGTGATTATGTAAAAAATCCGATTTGTTATACTCTCAGACAATATCAGTATCTGCCTCAAAAATCCAGTGTAGTCCGACTGTACTAAAAAGATGCTTTTTTTTTTCATTTCTTTAATGTGAATTTAATTTTTTTGGTTATTTGGTTGCTGGTTTGACATTCGATAGGCTAAATGACAAATTTAGTAATTGATTAATCAAAACAGTACTAGATTAACCGATAAAAAAGTAATCATTAGTAGCAGTCCCTAAAGGCCTGGGGCCTTACAAGGGAAATGGCCAAGCAGCAGTTCACTCATTAACACATCAGAAACTTCAGAAGTTATATAACATAGGACATCCCACAACTGTGACAAAGTAAATCACAGTAAACTAAAAATTAATAACTCCAATAATATCCATTGCAGGTATTTAGTCCTCAGACTTATGGATGCCACATTTTGTTTTGTTTTCAAGATACATGAAAAAAACTAATCTCAAATCTCATATACAATCAAATGCACTGTTTTGCTCTGCTGCTTCTCTAAAGGGATCTGATTAAAGGTAGCCACCACTGACAAGAATGGCATGGCACTGAATAACTTGAGAAGAAGAACTCAGGAGAGAAAACAAACACTCATGCTTTCAACTCAATGCAACTGGGACGTGGCACATTAGCGCATCGACCCAGAGTATAACACTGTAGACAAGAGCGCGAGAGAATCCTCTGAGGGAAGAATTAGAGTGGGTGTTGGAGGAAGAGAGGTCACACTAAACACACACAAACATTACGGGGTGCTGGATTTCATTATCACAACACAGTGAGGCATTTTTTTATCAGAACATCTTGAATGTGATCCAACATGGGGCCACACCCCTGTGTGTGGACACAAGGCACATGGGTCAGTCAGACCATTATCAGGAATGAGAGAGAAAGCTGAGAACTACTGTTCAGGGTACTGACTTATGTAACTGTCTTAATGAGCCTCATATGCTTTTTATTTTGGTCCTATCACTACTGGGATCCATGGTACAGTACTGAGTGCTCTTTGACCCCAAATCACAAGACTGTACTAAGAACCAGAGGAACAGTTAATTGCTGTGCTACCACTTCACATGAAGCTCATAGAGCATGAGAAAGATAATCTAATTTTTGCTTATAGGTAGCCCTCTGCTTTTAAACAGTGTTATTGATTATTGCTTACAGTTACTGTCAGTATTACGATTTAATCACAAATTTAAGATCCTCTCGAGTAAAAGTCCAAGAAGAGGATATGATTTGTGGTGACAAGGCTTTGGCTCTACAGTGATGTGGCACTTCTGCTGCTACTCAGATAGAAAATATTACATAATGCACAGATGCTGCTCACTCTGACAAGCAACATATCAGTGCAAGGGCAGCAGGCAGAACAGCACAGGAGCTCAGGTGTTATTCCCAAGGAGAGAGCAAGGGATTTGCATGAGCTGTTTTCCCTTTCAAACATCCTCTGCGGCAAGCTGACCAACCTGGCCCAAGTTGGACCAATTCCACTGCCTCACAGTCAAATAAGGAATAAACAGGAAGTTCATTAAAAAAAAACAGGTTCATAGCCTTGTGTAACACCTTGTCCTAAAGCTGGCTTGAAATCTGTCAGTTTGTATGATTATTATTTATTTTTCAATAATCAGTAGGTCACACTTTGATCCAATGCAATGTCCAATGTGTCCAATGTTTCAAGGAACAATCCCAAGGTAGTTTTCATATATGTTGCTTTATTAGCCACTTTACAATGCAGATACACATGAATATAACATTAAATCAGGCCCAGGACAAAGCAGATACAACTCATTCTTCAGCCAGCTGAAAAACCAGGATGCCCTGTGACCAAATGTGTTCAAGTGAAATGGTGTAGCAATTGAAGAAAAATGTGAATAACAAAAAACCTGAGTCATTTCTAATGGGAAACATGTATCGTTCAAGTTGTTCAAGATCCTCTCTCACAACAGAGATAAAATCATAACATGCAAAAACTTTTCATCCTTCATTGTGACAAAGCAAACGTCTTCCTAAAACCTGAGGATAAAATTGAGTAGTTTTAAGCTCAACAGCTGAATGGATGATAGTGATTAAGTCCAGATCATTCACTGGACACTGCTTGCTAAAACAGCTTCACTGCTCACTTGTCAGCCCTCAATCTCTTATCTCTTTTTCTTTTTGGACTGGTGAAGCTATTTCACAGTGACAGCCTGGCTGCCAATTACCAGGAGGAGAAATGTAGCACTTCACTGTAAAGAGCAGCGATAATGTGAAAGGTATTCAGGCTCACACCAGTAAATGGAAGGTTGGTCCTGTGGAGCATCTAATAATATACACACATAATATGTTTGTAATGACAGAAAATCTATCACCTGACCTACAGCACATGTTGTGCCAAAGGGATTCAGCAGCTGTTTACAGCACACATGCTAGTTTCTCAGTAACTTGGCTTCCAAAAGGTTAAACTGAGCCAGTTTCTGCCAAGTATTAACAGCAATATCTGACATGAAGATATATCAACATTATTCTAAGGTCAGGCTTCCATTATTAACATGTTTTGAACCAATGACTTCCTCTGCCCCCTAACGTGTTACACAGCCTTCAACATGTTTGCCTCATTTCCCAACAAACTAGACAGACTTCTTAGTTTCTCACTAAACTTCCTCATTCATTAGGAAACGGCAGCAATAAGTAAACTTTAAAAAGATGGCAAACACTAGTGACACTTTGAGGATGGTTGTACGAGCCTTTATCCCAACAATTACAGCAACAATGTCATTTATATGGAATTAAAGGATGAGATTCAAATGAACCACCCTCGCAACCACAACTACATTTAATTTCACGCCTTCACTTGAGTTTGTCATTTAAATTAGCCAATGGGGGGAAGAAACATATACCCATAATACCACATAACACCTTTATATGCGAGCAGAAACAGTTGAAGCGCACCTGCGATTTTTCACCTGCCGCAACACCTGGAGGCTGACACTGAAACACGAAACGTAATGTATAAGATAATGTGTCAATATTGTTAATCTAATTTTACTGCGTATATACATCTTAACAAGATAGGCTACAGTGTTTCGCACTAGATCCAACTCACAGAACCCTTACCAGCCAATCGTTTTCTTCTGAGTAGTCGTGTAAAAATCTTTTCCTCAGTGTCTGCTGCAGTCCTCACAGAAAGCCCTCTCCTCAAGCTGCCGATCCCTAACAGCTGAATTTATGCGGTTAAGAGAAATATACGCAGTGTGTATTTCCACCACAGACCGACTGTGTACAACTGGAGTCTCTCCTCTACTGAGAGCAGCAAGAAGAAACCCTGTGTGTCTCTCTGTTCATGCCCTGCCTCTTTACATACAACCATGCCATTCAGTGAACCCCTGGATACAAAACCAGTGACTCCAGCATGCCCTCTGCAGGTCAGAACACTGAACAGAGGAACAGGCTAAAGAAGACTTCAGCAACAATAAAGATTTGTTTAATTTCATTACCTCAAATTACTGTGACAATATTATGTTATGTTTTCCAACTGCATAAGTAGAAATATTTTAAATTTGAAGTTTAAACCTTTGTTGCTGGTTGCATCATGAGAGTTTGGCATCCCTGTGATAATAATATACAGTAAGGAGGCATATAGCCTAGAACAATATAATAACTAGTAGCCTGTTTTATGCTTAAAGAACCTCTTCAGACATTAAGTCATATATAGATATATTCTCCTTGGAACAATAATGTGTCTTTTTCTGCATAAAAAGTCCATATTAAAATACTCCTTCTACCTCATTAAAAAGAATATGCAAATGTTGTTTGTTTGCATATTCAGTTTTGCTGCTGCTTTCCGACTTCACTATCCATCCTCAGTGTATGTGCACTGGTGGCTTCAGGTTTCTACATCTCACTTGTAGAAGTTGCATACTGGACCAGGACTGACGTTTTACAGCTTAAAAATCTGATTTCAATGAGCTCAGAAAAACTTTCAGCATATGATTGTGAAAACGTCCTTCTCCTGTCAAACTCTGCACAAACATCATTCTGCACAGTGGAGCTCAAACATCCAACAGTAGGGACGACAATTAAAACATATTTTTGAGTGGAGGGGAACTTTAATCAAAAATAAAAAAACTTACATTAGTTAGGCTACCTGATCTGTGTCTTCAATGGTATTGTACATGTTTGTTTGTATGGTTTTTCATTTGTTGGTATTCTTGTTTTGTCTTTTTATTTTCCTCTTATAACCTTATATTTTTTTAAATGAGGCATGATATCCACTCAACAGAACTCTGTATTAGTGATGTACATAGTTCACAATAAAAACATGTGAAAAAAGAATTTGTGAAGCTACAGGAGTCAGAAGCTTCACCATCACACTGAGCTGGCATCATCCAATCCAGGATCACCATTTAGGGGTACAGTCCCCCCCGAGTGACTGAAACAAATTCACATAAAACATGACGACATGTTGGTAACATGATATCACAATAACTAATAATCGGAATAAAGAATTTTGTGAATAACATGAATATATTTGATTACCCTGTCGCACTCTGTTTCCTTTTTTCTTTTTCCAGAAATACCAAAATAAGCCTACAATTAGCAGGGCAGCTGTGGAATGAAGAGATGGATATTTCAGGTAATTGTATCGATACACAATAAATGCAACACATTATAAAATTTTGATCTCACCTGATTGTCAACATTTGAAAGCCCTGAGCGAAAGCAAGAAGACAGAGGTTGGCAGAGTAAAAGCAAGTCAGGTTAGTAGCAAAAGGCATTATTTCTTCACTTGTTATTTTGTGCGCAAAGAAAGGAATCCTAAATTGTAAAGTAACTAAAGCTGTAAAATAATTGCAGTGGATTAGAAAGCACAGTATATCTAGCATGAGAGGAAAAGTACAAGTGCATAAGTACTTGAGTAAATATACTTAGTTACATTCCATCACTGCTTGTCCAGGATCAGAAGAAACATGACATTGGCAGACAAAGTATCAGATTCACTGGTGTTCAGAACTTACCAACTACAGCTCCACCAACAATGTATCCAGGTGTTGCGTGGTTCTTGTCTGGTGATGGTGTATTAGCTTGTAGAAAGACGAAAAAGTTACGGTCAAAAATAGTCAACCACAACAGCGAGCCGCATGATGTCATATATACATATATTCTCCTTGGAACAATAATGTGTGTCTTTTGACCATGACCACCACAAATTAAATTATTTTGTGTGAATATAAAGAAACCTTAAACTGTAAAGTAACAACAGCTGTTAAATAATTGCAGTGGATTAGAAAGCACAGTATTTCTCTCAGAAATGTAGTAAAGTATAAACATGAAGTGGCAGGGGAAGAAGTACTTTAGTAAATATACTTAGTTACATTCCACCACTGCTTGTCCAGGATCAGAAGAAACATGACATTGGCAGACAAAGTATCAGATTCACTGGTGTTCAGAACTTACAAACAGCTCCACCAATGTATCCAGGGGTTGCGTGGTCCTTGTCTGGTGATGGTGTAGTAGCTGGTGGAAAGACAAAAAATTTCTGGTCAAAACTGGTCAACCACAACAGTGTGCAGCTCGATGTAATGTGTGTGTCTGAATTAAAGGCTCACCACTGATAAAACGACAAATGTCACTGCCGTCTAGTTGGGAAAACAAGAGAAGTGTTACATGTTATTAGACAGAATGGCATCAGAAAAAGAAATGAGGGAAGGACAGATATTTTATCATTTTATACAATGTGACTATTGATTTAAGAAAATAATAATAATAATAATAACATTATAATAAATACATTTAAACCTAGAATTTAGTTTGGCATTGTGTGTTTAGTACAACTTCTTCTGAAGAGTACAATTATTTCAAGCCAGCAAAACTGACAGCAGAGAAATTCAAAAGCTAAAATGTAGGTTGTGGATTTTTGCAGTAAAGTGATTAAATTTCTCTCCCGCCACTAAAATATTAACAAACAGCGCCCTCAGCTGGAGTACTAAATTCTGACATGCAGAAATAGAAGAACAG
Organism: Morone saxatilis; assembly: GCF_004916995.1. Classification (NCBI taxonomy): domain Eukaryota; kingdom Metazoa; phylum Chordata; class Actinopteri; family Moronidae; genus Morone; species Morone saxatilis. The sequence continues at coordinate 561,035 of NW_023339718.1, forward strand.
TACTGAGGACTGAGTAGTGGCACTAATTATTAGTATTTTTACTCAGTAAGCCCACTTATTGAATGCTCACATTTAAATAAGAATACATATAAATCAATCTAATTTGGCATCATGACACTCCTATAAAACAGGGAACTGGTTTCCTGGGCTCTGCTGCATTTACCATTCTGCTTGATTTGGCTTCTCTGTCTTACCAGAAGTGTATCATCATTACATTGTTAATCAACTTTATGTGGCAGACAGTGGCCTGTACACAAAACCCTCATCTCCATCACACAGGTAGATATTTGGGTTTTTGGAAATTTTGAACAACTCCCAAAACGTTTGGTTATCTAACATAACCGCAGTTCTTAGAATAATATGAGCGAGGTGTCTCGCTATGGGATGCAGCCTCCTGCAGCCCTGATAGAAGCATTTATCTCAATCCTCCAATCTTGATTGGCCGGTGAAGGTGTTCATCCACGCAACGCACCCAGTAGTCCCACCTACTAAATAAAAAATGCTCGGCAGATACCACTTTGCTCAATTCAATAAGCAACCTCTTCTCAAACCGCCCAGCAAGAAGGGTTGTCTGGCGAGACACTCGCTCCATATTATTCTAAGAACTTGCAGTTATGTTAGATAACCAAACGTTCTTCTTCGATAATAATTCACTCCGGTGTCCCTTCGCTATGGGATTTGGTAAAGGAAAGGAGGCTCCCGTATTGCCGGACAGCTTATCGAACAAGTACCGGCTGGGGGGGGGGGGGGGGGGTCCATGGGTTTCCAGTTAGGAACTCCAGGACCGCGCTAGCCACGCACGCCTGACACGTCAAGCATGTAGAACGCGAACAAAAAGTCAGGGGGAGGGACCCAACCTCGCTCCCCTAATAAAGCCCCAGGATGCGGCCATCCCGCCGGGTAGATGGCGCACGCAAACCCCGCCCGGCGGCTGCAGACCCCTTGCTCCGGTATACGCCAAAGGCCATAGCCTCCACCACCCAGTGGGGGCAGGCGCTGCTTTGTGACCGGCTTGTCCCTTTCGAGGTTCCGCCCAGGAGACAAAAGAGCTGATCCCGCAATCCGTACACTGATTCTCTGTGTCCATGTCCATATAAAGCGCACCAGCTCGAACTGGACACAGCGTGTCGTGTATTCCGCCCGGGGCGAACTTGGCGCATGCCAGGGCTCACAAGAGAGCGCATGGATATCACTCACGTCGCTTTGCCGGAGGCGAGAGCCAGTAACAGCACTGTCTTAAGGGAAGGTGTTTGAGACTCGTTCCCAGCAATGGCTCCAAAATGGGGGCCTTTAAGCCCCTTCCCAGAACCACCTTTAAATCCCCACGGAGGCATCCCAGTGGTCTAAGAGACAGGGAAGAAGCCTGCGCGCGCCCGCTCATAAACCGGCACACCAAAAGGGTGTTGGGCCTGCTGTTTTGTCCCAAATCCTATATGGCAAGCCGCTAACAGCTGCCAGAAAACTTTAACCGTGGAAAAGGCTTTTCCTTTATCAATCAGTCTGTAAAAACGACAGTATCGTTGGCACCAGAACACTGAAAAGGGATATGGGCCCCGTTCGATGACACCACCGCTCAAACACCCCCACTTAAGAAGTCGTACAGAGACCTAGTGGAGGGAGCCTGGCGTTTTGTATAGTGTTAACCAACTCCTGAGAGAGACCAGCAGTGGTCAATTGAGTTGTGGGCTGGGGCCACGAAGGTGTCGTCCTTCCTCCCCTCGTCCCTCAAAAATTGATATGAAGAAGACGAGGGAAACGGGGAGCTCGGAACTGCTCGCACTGGGCGTCCCAGTCGTACCAGTCTCCGGAAATTCCCCGGCCATGTCCGTCGTCTTCCTCTCGCGGCCTGCGCCTTGTCAGCGTGGGGAGAAACGGGTCAACGGTCCAGCGAGGCTAACTTGCGGGTAGCTTGGGGGGGCCCCCCCCCCGGTTTCTGAGGCTCCTGACCGTGAAAGCTTTGGCAGTATCCACAGGACCCGGGAAATTTTCAAGGGCTACCTGGCGTGGTCAACCCCCAGGCAGGTACTGCACACCGGGTGGGTGTCCTTCCCCCGAGAGTTTATTTCCTGCAAGCGACAGAGCCGACAAGTCTCCTCCCTGGTGTGAGGATCCTTTGCGGTCCATTCGCCGACAAAGCTGGAGTGCTAGCAGGAAAGGGCCGTGGGCTAGCTGGTGTTGCTAGCGTGGGTCGAGAGGAGTAGCTGTGCTGCTAGCCTTAGCTCGACCGACTCGCGCGTCGTAGGTGGGAGCGCGAAGAGGAATTCCGCCGTGGAGGGGCTGGAAAAATACTCACTGGTCCGGTCTGCGTGTGAAACGGACAAGGCAAGAAGCCAGAGCACAAACACTAGCGTCCGGTGACGGAAGCTAGCAAGATCACTCTAGTGAAAAGTTAAGCAGTGAAGCTCCGACCGTGAGATAAGCTCTCAGGTGAGAAGAGGTTTTGAATTGAGCAAGTGTTTTTTGCGCGCGAACTTTATATAGTAGGTGGGACTACTGGGTGCGGCGCGGATGAACACCTTCACCGGCCAATCAGGATTGGCGGATTGAGATAAATGCTTCTACCAGGCTGGAGGAGGCTGCATCCCATAGCGAGACACTGAGTGAATATTATGAAGAAGAACTGTTATCTATTTCAAAGACTATATAATGTGTAATGAAGTTAAGTCTAAATACAAAACAAAGACCTAGAGAAATTTGTCTCGTTTTGTAGTAAAAAAACTTTTCCTTTCCAACTATTCCTTAAAGCAGGGTAAAATAATGTATCATACTGGTATCAGTACCAAAACTCAAAGTATAGTAGTGTACAGGAAAAAAAAAAACAGTAAAAGTACAGGCAGTAATATACAGGCACACAAACACAAACACTTCATCTAGTGTTGGAGGTATAACAATAACACCAAATAGAATCCAGGTTTTGCCAGGCTATAGGTAAAAGTTCTCAGGCCTACCTTAACTAGGGACATGTTTTGGTGCTGTTGGTGTTTTGGTTTTGTTTCTATGAGGGATACTTAAACTAGAAACTGGTGTGTGAGGGTGTTAGTATGTGATAATTTACACAGTGAGTGGGAAGGATTTTGTGTTTCTGTATACATTTGAGAGATAAACGTGAGCATGTTAGGCAGCAGAATCCTCTGTGCAGCCGTAGAGGGTTTATTGAGTGCAGCTCTCAATCCACATGAGCAAGGCCTCCAGAAGTCAGCCAAGAATATATGGAAGTAGATTCAACCTCCAATGCTACTCACATAGTATGATCTGTCTTGTACCCCCACCCCTTTTTTCCTCATCGCTATGAATCAGAAGTCATCAGTCTGGTCCATTACAATGCTGCACACAGCTTGCTAACACCATACACACAGTGAGGGTCCTTACTTATCTCAAACATGCACATTTACAAGTGTACTCTTGATCTCTTTCTCTTGAACACACACAGATCCATATTTTAAACATTCAACCCATTGTCCTTAATTCCACCTGACAATCTGCTGCTGCATAATTCAAGCCTGTAGTCCATTCTCTAGTTCTCC
>NW_023339718.1:564583-565818 GCF_004916995.1 Morone saxatilis
TCTCGCTCTAATAAATAGCATGTGGCAACACTTTAATTCTCGCACACACAAAAGTAAAATCTTCTGTACAAATTGGACCCACTAAGTCCCAATGCTACATGAAACTTTAAAAAAAAAGTTGCACCCATTTATTTGCATGTGACCCATAGAACCTTGTGGAACATTTGAATGTCTTGATAATAAAAATAGAACCTTGCTATACAGTTCAATTAAAACTTGGATACAATGATATATTTAACATACATTATTTGCGTTTTGCCTTCTATGCATAGGGGCTATTAAGAGGCACAAGGTTTGCGCGATTTAATCTGTGGGGGAGGTTGCCATTTTTGTATATGTCCAGCAGGTGAACAAGTGGCGCGTGAGAATGAGTATTCAGATAAAAAATATTCCTCAAGGAAGTCAGTGAAGAGACTATTGGAAGATTGATTGCGTGAAACGCGAGCAAGTGTGGTCAAGAAGTCCATTTGTAAAGGACCACCGTTCAATGGCTTAAGATTGGTTGTTGGACCTGTGACTTGCTATAGGCGCCCTTTCTAAGGCTCCTTCTGACCACTCAAAGGCCGCTTTTACACTACGTGCCACATTCACCCTTTCAACACATCGAACGCAGACAACGCGGTAACTCGATTCGAACCATTCAGAAAGAAGACCTGGGGAGGACACTGGGTAGGGGAACCAGTACATATAAGGATTTACCTGGTGTTCAAACGAAACAAATGCTGTGAGCCAAATGAACAGAACAACTCTTTTGTGCTAATACATCTGTGCCATATCGTTATAACAAAAGGGTATTAATGGTGTGGCCTTCCTGCTATAAAATGAACTTTATCACACAGGTCAGATTCAAAAGTACTGATTCATGAAGACGTAAAAGATCTGGTGCTTAGAAACGTGAGAAACCTAAACCAGCGTCGTCTCCAGATGCATATCAGGTGAGGCTGCAGGTGCTGGACCACCCATAAGATAATAACTTGTGCGCAAAAAAATGAAGGGCTCCGTACTGATGGTTAACAATGAGCACAGTTTAAAGTTAGGAAATTATCAGACACCTACCATTCATCTTAGAGATCAGTGCTGAGATGGTTTTCTGCATCACTAACAGTGATTGTTGAATCCTTCCACTGTCGACTGTGTTACTGTGCTGTTCACCCACACTTCCTGTTGAGATATTTTCCCATCAGACACATAAATGTTGCACTCCCCATTAAACTTGTTAAAAGGAGTTCGGTCTA
>NW_023339718.1:565857-579141 GCF_004916995.1 Morone saxatilis
TGAATTGAATTGAATTGAATCTTGCACTTGGCACTTAAGAGGCTCCCCTCTACGTGCTTTCGCTCTCACAGCGGTCTGACAGGTTAAGGAGTCGGTGTCTAAACATTATTGACTTAGGGTCGTAAATATTTTCAAACGTGCTACAATTGGGGAAAATCAGAACAAGTGTTTCACCTGCATCTCTGCCCGCATCTTGCATAGGCTATGGCTGAGCTGCCCCACCCCTGGGCTTTGGATGTCGTATTTAGATTTAAACATACGACATGAGTTTCGATATAAGTGGTAAGTTCTGAATAAACTCACCTAACTAGAAACCTCTTCAGGCACCTGTTAACCTCTGCCCGGAATCTTACTGCACTTGGCACTGCGGTTACAAGAGGAAGAAGCTGAGCTGTCTCCCCTCTAAAAAGGCTCGTAATTATTTTTAATCGTGCTACAGTTGGAGAAAAATCAGACTTGTCCGGACTTGTCCGGTGTGAGGAAGAACCAACGAAAGTTTCACCTGCTGTTAAAAGCTCGCTGTCGCTGCTGTCACCATCTTTCTCTTTTTGCCTGAAAAGCTTTCTTTGCTCCCCTCAAGGTCCCCCCCGCCTGCTCTCGACACTGTCTGTCCGCATCTGGCTGGGAGAAGAGGCGGAGCTGAGCCACCCCTCGGCTTTTTCGCATACAACCCTGCACCAAAGACTTTAGAGACGGACGAAAGTTTCGCAGTCGGCGTGTAAACACGAGGCCGAATTTAGACTCAAACAGACGAGATGTGTTTCAATATAATGAATGATATAGCATTTAGTAAGTAGTAAATTCTGAATAATAATATCTCTAGTTACTCACAGCTTGAAGCAACGGGAAGAGATAACAGCACACACCTCAAATATTAGAGGTTAGTTGTGGGGAAAATCATGGCATTGTTTATGTAAGAGATAATGCCGGAGGAAGTGCTCATTATCAGAAATGTCCGGACTTGTCCGGTGTCACCGTCTCTCACTCCATCGTTCTCTTTTTAGCCTCTCTTTCTTTTCTCCACTTAAGGTTCCCCCACTGGTTTCGGACACTCCCTAACCGCATCCCTTGCAATGATTCATCTTGCACCGCGAGGACAAGAAGCTGAGCTATGGAGCTGCCCCATCCCCTGTATCAGCTTTTATCATCTGCCTGTAGCGAAAAAACTGACCCTGCACCGAAAACGTCAAAGACGAAAGTTTCGCAGTCGGCGTGTAAACACGCGGTTGTATTTAGATTTTAACATACGAGATGTGTTTCTATATAATGAATAATATAGCATTTAGTAAGCAGTAAGTTCTGAATAAACTCACCCAACTCGAAACCTCTTCAGGCACCTGCAGCTTGAGGCTACGGGAACTGAAGAGATAAGTGTTATAGAAGTAGGGTGGGGCAAATCATGGTATTGTAAGATATAAGTTTCCCACTAACAGTTTATACAGCATGACTCTCATGCAAACATTGAATCTAATGCTTCTTTAAAGTCAACAAGAAATTTGCTTTTGTTTATTTTGTTTGTTTTGTTTTTTATGTGTATGGACACTTGCAGCCTGAAGTAGGAAGTTAAATATCAGATGAGACGTGAGATGATGGGAAACCTCATGATGGAAAGCATGAAATTAAGTAAGACCTGTTTGACAGCACTGCATGGCATCGAAAACCACCAAAATATAAATGTAAACACAGGAAACACGCTTTGCATATTATATTAGGCAGTAGCCTAACTGCCAACCTGCAGAGATGACAGGGGAATTACAATGGAGTCTTTCTTCACCTTCTGAAATACCTGTCATTTGTGACAATTGTATTTTAACTGATTGATCTCTGATTAATCTAACAATTCACACTCTCCTTCGTTTGTGAAGATTCACCTAAGAGCAAGTCATCACTTCAGGACACATTTAACAAAAAAAGTCTAATAGAAATATATTGAAAATATGCTTTGCAGATTATGAGTTGAAGCATTTTGCATGTAATGACTTGAATGCAATTCACTAACGCCTAAATGTCCTGGGGCTAACAGAGACCCATTATAATACATTTTGATCAACATGACATAAGCAATTGATAATGTAGGAAACAACATACAATAATCGTTGGCATGAATGTGCCAAAGCAATTAACTATAAGATTAAACAGATAAGAAGAAAAATAAGTCAGTCATCTAGAATCATCCTACAAGCTGCTATTTGCACATTATTTAATTATACACACTACTAATGGTGTCTACTGTTCTCCCAAATTATGTTTATATTCTGCACACTTTTGGGGTTTTGGGCTATTTGAAATATTTTGGGAACAATGACTGTGTGTGTAGTCATCGTTCTGTTGTACTAAGAATGTGATTGTATTTTAACTGGTTGGTGACTGATTGATCTAACAATTCACATATTCCCCTTCATTTTTTTTTTTTTTTTAACTGCAGCCTGAAGTAGGAAGTTAAATATCAGATGAGATGTGAGATGATGGCTTACGCAAAGTATCAGTAAGTTCAAAGTGTTACAGATTTTGTTTTCATTTAATTTTACGTTCATTTAGAACAGACTTAAACTAGGTATCCTACATCAGGAATTAATGGACACCCTGCAGCCTATCAGAATCGAGTATTCACCCAGACCATGGTATATAAAGGTGCTATGGTACATTTTTCGAATCATCCATAACATTTCTCTAAACAAATCATTCAAACAGCACCACACAATGTATTTATTGCCTGCAAAAACCTTTTCAAATATCTAAATTCAGAGTTTATCTCTGAAAAGTAGCATAAATGTTTATGTCAAACTTCATGATGGAAAGCCCGAAATTAAATAAGATCATAAAAAGGTTTAAAGAAAGGGCACCAGTGCACATAAAGTTGTGATACATTATTGTAAAACAGCTTAGTCATGGTTAGGATTATAACTTTACCCCCCTGTCCCCTCCCTTGCAATGCAGCGCAGAAAGAATCTGTTGAAATGGTATCCAGCCTCTGCAGGCGTCTGTTGTGATGTCCTTACATGTGGCAGCCACCAGGGTCATCTGAGAATGTGGCCAACGATTGTATTATAACTGGTTGATCACTGATTAATCTAACAATTCACACATTCCTCTTCATTTGTGAGAGTCAGATTCAACTAAGAGCAGGTCATCACTTCAGGACACATTTACAAAAAAAGGGAAATATATTGAAAATATGCTTTGCAGATTATGAGTTGAAGCATTTTGCATGTAATGACTTGAACGCAATTAACTAATGCCTAAATGTTCTGGGGGTAACATAGAACCAGTATAATACATTTGGATTAACATGATGAAGAAATTGATAATGTAGGAAACAACATACAATAATCGTTTGCATGAATGTGCCAAAGCAATTAACTATAAGATTGAACAGATAAGAAGAAAAATAGTCTACAATCTACTATAATTTCAGTCAGGTGCACATTATTTAATTATACGCAATACTAATGGTTGAGTTTGCTATACTGTTCTCCCAGATTTAGTTCATATTCTGCACAGGTTGGGGTTTTGGGCTATTTGTGATATTTTGGGAACAATGACTGTGTGTGTGTAGTCATCGTTCTGTTGTACTCACTAACATTTCCCTAATTTTAATCACATTGACAAGTGACAGTCCCAAGCACGCTGACTGGGTCGAATATTGTACATGTCTTTGTTTTGTGTTTTTTAGGTCAAATGTCCGGCAAAGTAGTTGTAAGTTAAAAAATTAACTATAACGTATATGAATTAGTCCTATCACCGTAGTAACTTTCTATTATTATTTTGTTTAATCTCCTAAGAAAATTGAAAGAACATAATCACTAGAAATAGCATAAAAATATACAATTCAACACTGGATCTACAGAACTCCAACCTTGATGCATAAGATCTAAGAGGCCTAAACATACTGTAGGTAACACCTTATTCTGACCAACTAGACAGACAGAAGGAACAGACCAAAAGAAAGAAAAATGCCAACAATGGAATCCAGCATAAACAAGCACATGTAAACCAATCAATCTTTAAACATTCATTCACAGTTTGGCACAAAAGGAAATAATACATTTCATGATCCTTCATTGTGGGAAATTGCCCATATGTTGTAAAAAACATATTATATTATAATGTGAGAGATTATCTTCAGAGATTCGGAAAAGGTTGCTGAATCCTTTAATATCTTTGATGTGGAAAAAGCATTCAGGAAAAAAGTCTGTATTTAAAAGAGGAAATACGAAGAATGTCCATTGCTGTTGTTCTTCTGGTTGCCAGTATTTTAAGAAGGGCTGCTGAAGGGTTTGATGAGACCAAGATCCATAGCTTTGACCAGGCACAAGCGAGCTGCATCGATGGCATCCTGCCTCTTGGGATTGTCCGCCGCCTTGCCAATCACTGAGAGGATTTCCAGCATCTCACTTTCAATTAGCTTCTTGGATAGCTCACTGTTGTCTGAGTTGAGCAAGTTGTAGACAATCACAAGGGCGCGGTGCTGTATACTGGGGTTGGTGTGGATACACAACCTTTGCAGGATCTCAAGCCACTGGGTGGTCTGTTGGGAAACATCAGTCACACAGTCAGTAACAATGGATTTTTTTGAACACTTGTAGTTCTGAACAGTGAAAGGGTGATTGTGTTATTGTGCAGCACAGCAAATGTTTTGTTTCATTTTAAAGGCGTTCTCTATGTAACAAAAAATATCAGCAGATAAGTGATAACAGAGAGCCTGTTATGGATTTGGAATAAGAAAGACATGGGGATTTGTCTGTCAAAGAGGGAAAAATATGGTATTGAATTGTATAATGGCATGCGCAGCATCCATTGTTTTTCAAGGCAGACTAGTAGAGACTCAAAGTCAGGATATCTCAACCTCTGCTGCCTCCATTTCTTAATATGTCTTTCACAAGTCTCTTTTTAAACAACTTTATAGAAGTGAAATACTAAATCATTACAGTACCAATCAGAGATGTAATGGTAATGTAACAATTTGAAATTCTAACAGTGTCACAAAAGGTAAGTATTACAGATTAACGCTATAATGATTTTGTAATATTACAAATATAAATTCAAAAATTAATTAATTAAAATGTGAAATGCATTCAGTGGCACAAACAGTGACACGTGGCACACCAAGGTAACTCTTTTAGTAGAGATATGGCAACAGCAAATGCCGTGAGCTGCACTGTAGTTAGGCATTACGAAGGGCTGGTAGGTGTATCACACAGAGCCATGTTGTGTTACATGCCATTTTTCATAATGGGACACATGTGATTTTACAACAGACTTTGTGACACAATAATTCATATTCACAGTTCAAACATTATTGAATGCTGCTGCACATACCACTTGGGTCAGTTTGGTACAGAGCTTCTCCCGAGCAGCAGTGAGCATGGCCAGAGCTCCAGCTGCAGCCAACTGAAGATTGTCGTCATCTTCACCACACAGCAGCACCAGAAGCTTCAGCTTATCATTGCCATCTTGCAGGTAACGATCTTGGACCTGAATCACACAGTTGAAATTTTCAATGTAGCTACACTTGTTGGACATATAATGCACATGTTGACTCTGTGTCGTCTGCTATTATGTGAAGTATTAGCTGCTTGTCTGTTCTCACCTCTTTACATGTAACAAGGTTGCACATGCATTCAGTGGCAGCCTGTCTGATCTGGTCATTCTCCTCAAACATGTAGTTCTCAATTTCTGGCAAAGCCTTCTCTTTCACAATCTTCACTCTACAGAAGATAAAAAACCACAATAAGCACTGCAAGCTGCAATTAAGTCACTTGCAGGAAATGTGACCATAATACGTCATGCAAGATGTTACCTTAGTTTTTCACTGAAACCAGCTAAGTTGGTGAGGCTTCTCAGAGCTTCATAGTTCTGCATTCCATCTCTGTCGGTTTGAAGGAGGCTAACTAACGGTCGTACCACCTCATACACCTGTTAAACAAGAAAGACAGAGAATTTAATTTAAAAGTCCTATTATGAGGTAAACACCAAATCAGCAGAGGTATATTGAATTCTAAAAGAGAGGAACAAATAAGATTGGACCAGCAGTACCAGTCTGCACAAGCAGAAACACTGAATGAAATAAATGTATTTATTCAATGTCTAAAGTAAAAAGAGTGAAGAGTCTGTAGTCAAGGGCAGAATGGGGTACCTCGGTACATCTCCAATTGCCATTGCTTATAATCTGCTTCAAGACTGCTCTTTATAGAAATAAACAAAACAGCCAATGTCTTACCCTCTCACCAGGAAATGCAATTTCTGGGTTGGAAATAGATGCAATCTTGGCAAGGGAGTGGCTGGCCTTCACCTTTCCAGCCTCGGTCCCTTCCAGTGCAAGTGGTATCAAAGCCTGAAAGCAGACCGAGAATATCAGTAGTAAACAACAGTAATTTGCAACAACCAGTTTGTCTAGTTAATTTTTGAAAAGATCTTTCCTTTACAAGTGACACATCCACAAGTGTATCACTCACCTTTCCCCCGCCCTGGGCTACAATTATACCACGATCTTTGGGATCCTGTGACAATGCCAAGAAAACCCTAAGATAAAAAATAGAAAATATAATGCATTTAAGGAGGAATAAACAAGAAATTGGATGTATAAATTTGTGTTTTAGCTTGCATTCCCTCCCTTGTAATGGCACATTTAAAAATCATTCTCTGTAGGGTAACTTTCAGGTGATTCATGACGTGGTAATGAGTCATATGTTTCCCTAGAACACGACATCGTCACTTCCAGATTTTGATGCTTGTACCATAACACCTCTACTTACTTTGTACATGAGCTTGACAGTTGTGTATTGTTTTCAGTTAGTGCTTCAGTGTGCAAATAATTTTAGGTTGTATTAATGTATTATATGTGCTGATTTTAGCTCAAAAACAATCTTTGTAATATTAAATAAACATATGACATTAACTGGCAAATCATATTCTGCTAAATTACACAGATTTTGATTCTGGGTTACTGCTGTATAAAAAACAATTTGCCAATTCCATGTGGGTCTATGGCATGTTTGATAAAACAAACATTCCTGTCCCACCTTGACAGCAGCTCCTTTGTCTGGTCGGTCAGTATGGAGCTGTCTGCTTTGACCATGACAGCAAGAGCAGACGTGACTCCAGCCTTCAGCAGCCTTTTCACTCTCTGATCAATAAAGTCCTTCTTGTCCTGAAAAAAGCAAGTATACAAAGTGTGTATATGCATGCATACAGCATATGTGTAGTTTCTGCTCTACCTATGTCAACTCATGTTTTGTGGTCTGCTGTCTGAGAGAATTGTTGTTGTTTTTTTTGCTCTTTTACCTTGGGATGTTGCTCAGGCACATGTTGCTTGGAGAACTTGGCTAGTTGAACCAGCTCCGGTATGATATCCTTCTTTTCGTAGCTGTTTGTGCAGTTCACCAGGATGCACGCTACAGAGTATAAGATTGTCTTATCCTTAGACTAAAAACACAGAGAAAGGAGAGAGATTATTTCTGATGTTTAACCAGGTTACTGTATGTTTCTTTTTGCCTGTTATTTTCATACCTTTGCCAGTTCGAACATGGCTTTCATTGCAATCTCATCCTCAACAAAGTCATCTTTCACATCAGCATCATTAGTCAGATAAGCAAGACCCTCAATAGCCCAATTCCTTGTTTTGGTATCAATTTGGGGATTGCAAAGCCACCTAGAAGAGTAAAAAAGGGAACATTTAAGAGGAAGTGTATTTAGTGATGAGGTGAAGTAGAAGGATTGCAAGGTACAATACAATTCTGGTACTGTATACCTATATATAATAACAACATTTGAATAATCAAAATTAGATAATAACAAATTAGGTGGATAACATTTAAAATATACTGATTCTAGTATCATAGTAGCATTTCTACATGTTTTCTGCACGCCACTATTTTTTCTATAATAATGGGGAATAATCTGGTAGAATCTTCAACAATCTGAATATACTCACTTTCTGCATTGCTTCGCCAGCTTCTCTGTGGAGCCCTCAGCAAACTGCCTTAAACTGTAATCATCACCTCCGGCTGAACCCAGTTTACAGAGACCCTGGAGAGGACATGGATAAGAGTATGCATACACATACCAACACAGACAAAATCTAGAGGTTGTAATAGTCTAAAATCAAAATGAACAACAGGACTTTTGTGCCCAGTGTAGTTGAGAAACCGTAGCTACTCAGTACTAACTTCGGACTATACTTCTAACAGATGTTTTCATAATGTGTTGTGTTGTTATTCTTTACTGTATGTGAGCTGTGGCCAAAAGCATTGAATAATAAAGTTAATCTTTTTTCCATTCTTTTCTGGGCACACTCACCACCAGCGAACGTATTTTAATCCTCTCATTCTTGGTCTTCTTGTAGATGTCCTTGAGCAGTGATACACCATTGGTGACGATGAAGCTGGCACGGCTCATCTTCGAGGAGGAATGGATCAGCGCCTCCACAGCAACCATCTGGTCCACCTCACGTTCAGAGCCACAAAGCGCCACCATCATCTCCATTATACCTTGATGTCCAACCAGAGCATTACCGACATCAAAGGGACCCTGAAGGAGACCTGAGATGGTGTTGATGGCATGAATGGTCTTGTCCATGTCGTTGGGGTCAATTTTAGCTCTGTGAAAAAGGAAGGGAAGACAAAGAAAAAAAAAAGTTATGTTGGTTGGGTTTTTAAACTCTTTGCAACACCAAAGAGCAATCTTTATTTTATTGACGTACTTGATATATTGATCACAAATGTCCCTGAAGTTGTCTCTCTCTGGGTCACATTTGAGGTCGTCATAGAGCTTGTTGAGGAGCACGCTGGCAATCAACTGTGTGTTATCTGTCAAGGGCAGCTGGTCTGGCAGTTCAGAAACCTGACCACACACCTTGAGGATCTTCTTTAGACCTGGAAAACAAACACATATATGCATATATCTCATTTCAGGGTGTCTGGGATGCAGCAATAGACTGTATCTCAAACCAAATAAGTGACCTGATGCAGCTGTCTGGCTCACCGTGGTCAATAGTGAAGAGGGTCCTGGAGTGGTCTTGATCTTTCTTGTTTTTGCGAGGTACATTCTTGCTCAAGAGGTTCAGCGCCTGGTCTCTGCCATGACCAGACACCTTCTTACTAGCAACCATCTCCAGCAGAGAGAGAAGAATGGTTTTCAGATCTTTAGACGCATCTGCAGAGGAACAGATGACATAAAACAATGTACCAGCAGCAGCATATGCACTGCCATTTCCCTTTTACACTCACAATTGAATACTGAATAAGTGTCCATAATGAAATCTATATTTTGCTAAATGTCTCACCTAAAACCAAGGCTTCTTCTTTCCCATATTCCCTTTTATCTCCACCAGTGAGGGAGTCGTTGATGCACTGGAAGAGGTTGCATGTTGCAAGTGCGATCTCCTCATTGTCAACGGCCATGATGCTGCACAGCTTATCAATACCCACCATGTTAACAATAGCCATGGCCTGTTTAAAGGTAGTAAAAATAAATATACAGTAAGTACATTTTGTGAGGAAAAATTAAATACGAATACTATAAAAACATATTTCAAATGGAATCACAGAGGTAGAGGTTATTCATTTTTGATTTTCTCCTTGCATTTGTCTTGACTCATTTTCTATGAGTTTACTCACTCGAGCTTTGTGTCCTGTGCACATTCCTGACAATGTGCGAATAGCAGCCAGGATCATCTCTGGTTTGCCTGTCTCAATCATGTTGAGCAGCAGAGGCACTCCGTTATTCTGGAAGATTCTCTCTGCTCCAGCATCCTCTCTTGACAGCACAATCAAGTTGTTGGCAGCCTTGAAATAAAAGGATAAGTAGCAGGAGTTAAACCACAATTTACATATATCCACATCCTAACAAATAATAAAAACAGCACGGTCAGAAAATACTCACTTTTTCTATCTTGTCTTTTTCCATTTCATCATCGAAGAGAATGTCAAACATATTTTGTACCCTTGAATCTGTGGAGAATGTTGTCTTGAGCTGTGGACAATCAAAATTAGGCTTTCATTATTTCCAGATGCTGACATGTTTCAATCATATACATGCATATTGTTTGTGGTCCATATGTCAATCTCTCTCAAAACATTTGTTTCTAATACCACAACATAAGAACAACTAATCATGATTTTCAGCCAAAAGATCACTGCTGATCTACTTGTAGCAGTGCTAATTTATTGTTGCTGAATGCATTTATGTAAAGTGGTTTGTGTAGTCCAACACTGTCCTGAGTAAACTTCTGTGTGTGGTTGTTTTGTTCTGTTTAGTGCTGACCTTGGCCTGGATGTCTGCTCCTAGCCTGCGGAGAGTCTCCAGGAAGGTCTTGTTCTTTGGTTCGATGGTGGCACATCTCTGCACATCCTTGAAAGCCATGTCCAGTTTCCCTAGCTTCTCCAGAGCTTGGCAACGCCGGTACAAGGCTTTAATATCGGCTGCATCAACATCAATCGCTATGTAAGAGGAAGAAAGAGACATAATGAGCTTGTGGTTTGTTTTTCCTATTTTTGGTGTGATTGCTGCTAATGTTTGGTTAGATTCTGTATTTGGTGTTTATTACTCTACCTTTAGATGCATCTGATGCTGCATTGGCATAGTTTTCCTGTAAGAAAAACAGAAACATCAAAATACAAGTCTAACTTTTCCTGAAGAAAATTTAAATATAATCCATTATCATAATCCATTATTATCTTTATTTTTGTGTTGCATTACCAAACTGCTTACCTTTTTTAGGTAGCATGCCGACCTGTTCCTGTAAATGACAGCAAGCACTTTTTTGTCATTGCACACTTTGATGGCGCTAGTGTAGCACTCAATGGCCTTGTCGAAGTCTCCTGCCTGGAAGTGTTTGTTTCCCTCGTCTTTTAATTGGATCGGCTCGCCCATCTGGTAGAGAGAGGGATCAGTTATGACATATAAAATCTACATTTTTTTATGTTTTTTTTCAAGAAAAATCCTAATTGACGGTCAACAGTTGTATTTTTCTTCACTTCTTCTGTCTGACAGTATCAGCCAAAGCACAATTTAACAATTTCAGTGTCATCAATTAATCAAATGCAAATGTAGTATTTTTACTGTAATAAAGCCACCAACACACAGAGTCACATATTCCAATCACATAAAGAGATTTCTGGACACAAACAAACAAAAACTAAGCTAAAGATTAAATCAGCTAAACAATTTTACACTTTTTTGTCATTACAATTACAGTACAGACCCCTATTTTACATCCACTTATAATCTGCCAGCATAATGATATTATTTTAAAATACTGTAGAATTAAAAATGCTTTATTCTCACCGTTGTTGCTAATCAGAGTCCTGCTGATCTGTGTCTCCTGGAGCAAATGGTCATGCACATGCTATCTCTAACTTTAAATGGCCTCCCCTCAGGCCTTATTTGGGCATTGTCTTGTACCCAAGTTAGAGCCTTGGAACAAATGCCACTTTCCCGATATACAGACACCATCTCCTCCTGCTCCCCTGATAGGCACAATCTATCCCCCACCGCGCTCTTATCCTAAGTACCCTCAGCTGAATGTCATACAAATTAAAAAAACATCTCTGTCGAAGCTGTACAATACCTTTAGGATTGTGTGTTGTATGTCTTGCTCTGCTTAGATGGTCTGAATCTTCAGTCCGTAGTGTTTGTTACAAACTTTACTTGTCTTCTTTAACCTTCCCCCACCAACTCCTCAATTTATATTTATAGTAGATCACCATGAGGTGGGGCAGAGCCAAGGTGGACCGTCCATCACACATAGGGGTTCACTCCAAACGCACTAAAACCCCAAAAAACAACTTTGTACCAAAGGTCACTGTAAACAATGATTACTTGTGTTGCAACAAATATCCTTCAGGTGTCTTTGAATTATCCAAGACTTTATGAATAAAATAGTTATTTTCCATTCAATAAACTCTGTGAGAGTGACCCCTTCAGAGATGGTCTACCCCTGATAAGGTCTATTTAGGGCACAGACAGCTGAGAACTCACCAGCAAATGCCTGTTGCCCAAGTGGCGAGAGGGGGGTTTAAAAGAGTGTGTGTGTATGCAGACAGTGGGGGGGCTGACAGCTGTAGGACCACAGAGGAACCTAGTAGCTTCTGGAAAGAGAATGATCTCGATCCCCATGAGTTGGAGTTGGGCATTTTTTTGTGATGTTAGGATAAGGGTCAGGGGTAAGACAATGCATTAAGGGTCCTCATAAGTACAAATTAAACCCAAATAAATTAATTTATCAATTTATCCACCTTTTTGAAATGAAGCTTACTCATCTATTTTCAGGATCAACTGTCAGTAGATGAGGGGAAAGTCAGTTTACCCACTTCTGTATTTACCACTACACCCAGGTTTCAGATGTGAGTGTTTGTGTCTGTGTATATAAAAAACCAAGAAAACAAACCCATAATGTGTGATACTGTGTATCAGTTATTTCATCTCAGTGGAGAGTTTTACTTTCTAATAGAAAATGAAAATAGGCAACAGGTGTTGTTTGGGTGTTGTCAGGTGAAAGTGCTTCTGGTTTCGGTTAGCCCTGCTTTTGGTATTGTACTGAGTCAGTAGATGTCTGGCTTAAGATAATCAATCTGATATCTGTTATTTAATTAAATCTTTTTAAATATGATGTGCATAAGTCCTCAGTGGAATAATTTGGGGTATAAGATTGTTTTTTTTTTATTCCTTCTGAGACATCTTCACACATACACACACACACATACAAAAAAATCTGTCCCTGAATTGGAGGAGGGAAGGGATAAACCCGTTTGTCTGCATCCTATGCGGACTTTAAGAGCCTTGATGCCACCAGGTGGCATAATCCATCTACTACAGTGACAATTGTAACAAGTTGGATTAATGTGTTAAATGTGCCACAGTGGTGAAAGAACGATTCAGATCTTTACAACTGAAATTCTCAAATTCATATTCATATTTTCTCAAATAGAAGGCTATCAGCAAATTGTAAGTAAGTAAGTATTGACAATCTGCAGGATAATAGATGTTGGTATAACATTAGTGATATATTAAGATATATTCTATTATAGCATTAATGATTACTGTGTGTTAATGTGTAAGCAGAATTTGAGAATTGTGCAGTTAGTAAAAGTGGAGCTGATTCTAATATCTACTTTACACACTGTTGGGTAGTTTATTCTATAACAACGCATTTTATGGGTTAGGATTTTTATGTAAAGTGTACATCTGTAAAGTAATAATACCTGTTCTTATATGTCCAAAAGACATAGAATAAGAGTAGTATAAGTATAAAGTAGCACAAACTGAATGATAAATAAACTGGAA
>NW_023339718.1:579192-579356 GCF_004916995.1 Morone saxatilis
TTC
Source organism: Morone saxatilis (assembly GCF_004916995.1). Taxonomy (NCBI): domain Eukaryota; kingdom Metazoa; phylum Chordata; class Actinopteri; family Moronidae; genus Morone; species Morone saxatilis. The sequence goes on from NW_023339718.1 coordinate 579,196, forward strand.
AGCTGTCACTATCAGTTAAAGTCCATAAAGTAAAAGTGTCTTTATTCAATGCACTTGAGTAATTTCACCAATAGTGCCATAAATATGCTCATAGGTACCATACGTTGTACACATTTCCTATCAGAAACTATCAAATGCAGTAGAACTACCTGGATTTCCTG
>NW_023339718.1:579456-582954 GCF_004916995.1 Morone saxatilis
TTTATGATGTTTTATTTATTCTCCTGTACGGCACTTTGGTTGTTTTAAAGTGCTTGCCAAATAAAGTTGGATTGGATTGGACATACTGTTCTCAGTGCTTTAAAATCAGGTGAAATGTGATGCGAACACTTCGCAGACGCAGTTCTGTTTGTCCATTTCCCTGCTGCGTCCAGAGGAGGGATTGCCTTCTCTCCAGGGGGTTGGTGGCGGGGCAGGTTCAGATTCGAGCCAGATTCAGGCCATTAGCCACCACCCCATCTGTTGCAGCCAGCTCCCTCGCTTCTGCCAGGACTCTCCCGCTCCCTCCGTGTGTTTTCCCCCTTTCACCGTCGATCCTGATGAGAGCAAAATCTCACAGAGAATTATTTAGTGCTATTCAGTAGATGACCTGGAGTTCGGTCTCACTTCATCATCCTGTTCTCAGCTCTACGGGTTGTATGTTGTTAGTAGATTCCTTGTTTAATGATGTTATCGGTTGTTATTGGGTGTTAATGTTTGTCTTTCAGAGTAGAGCGCTTAAAGACGTAGACCACCTACCAGCTTAGAGATTCAATATGGGCTGCATCGTTTGTTTTTCAGTCTGTTGGTACAGTTTCATCAATGGGTGCCTTTGGTTTTTTTTAGTGAAACTGATGCTTCTAAGGCTTTTGTTTGTTCCTCAGGCTTTGTAGAGCTGCCCCCCCCCTCTTAAGCCCCTCCAACTGATGGGAGGTGTCAGCATATCCACCCAGCCTGGTTTTAGTATAAAAGTGGGACACACAGTGGACAGCGAACTCGGTTTGTTACAGAAAACCAGCGTAAGGTTGGCAGGCCGATACACTTGACTTATTTCTGGATGGAAATTAAATGTTGCCTTCATCAGGAAGATGCGTAGGGATTTTGTAGGCATACACTGTCTGCCAGAGGACAGATGCTGTGCCCTTGAACCTATATGAGGGCTTTTAACTTGCTGCTGGATCAATTAATTATTTATGATGACATTATTAGTTGCTTGACAGAAAGGTAATCAGATTTCATCATTGTAACTTATCAATTACAAACACCAAATGTTAGTTTTAGAAGTCGTTTTTTTTAAAAAAAGTTATTCTATATGTATGTATTACTTTTAATTATTGGTTATAGACTTCAGTTTCACTCATAGATACTTTATTTATCCCTGAAGTTAAATTATAATGTCACATTATGACGCCCTGTGTTATCTGGACGTGGAGGAGGAAAGTTCTTACTGTAAAATAAACTCTGTCTTGGTGATGAGTTTGATTTTGTGTCCCTATAGTAAAGCTTTTCCATTGGTGCTTTTGGCCACGCCGAATCGAACCACGCCACGCTGAATTGCAGTTTCCATTATCAACTTAAATGTGCCGACATGTGCCGAGCCGCTGCCCGAGATGGAGCCAAAGTGTGCCGGACCCCCCTGTTGGGTGTCGGCTATGTCTCCAGGCCTCTAGCTACACGCTCATTGATGTATATGTTGCTGGGCTCGACTGCACCGTTGATAACCGCGCATTTTAATCTAATAAGCAGCGACCTTGCTTATAAGGCCCTTTCATGGGGAGTTGCTCTTTTTGTTTGTGTGTCATATTTTAGCCACATATTCCGTTAATTCAGGTTTTTTTTTTGGTTTGATATCCGCCTGGATGTCGACCTCTGCTGGTATTCGTACTCATTGTCTGTGTCTGTTTTATGTCAACAGTAGAAGTGTGCTGAAGAAGTGCTGTCAACACACAGTAATTATGCCGCTGTGTGCTTGTTGATACAACAAAACACCTTACCAAGTCAGCAGAACTGGGGAGTAACGGATCACTTTATGTAACATTTATTTTGGTCAAGCTTGTTTACTGTTGTAATTTGATTGCGCTGTCCTCTTCTGGAAAAGGCAAAGCTAAAATGTTTGTACTTCTGGTGTGAAAGTGCTTCAAATTGTGTATTTTGATGAACTTTGAAGCGTTACTGAATGTTGTCAGTCACATGAGTGGCATGGAGGAAGTCGCTCTGCTCTCCAGTTACTCTTCACAGGACGTCTGTGGTCTCGAACGCCACATTTTGTTTTTGTTTCTTTTCTTTTTGTGTTACTGAAAGCTATTGGCTATTAGCAGAGATTTGGAGGATCTCGCCTGACCCGCTGTCGTCTCCATAAATCGTCTTTGCTGTTGCCAAGGATTTCTGGTAACCTACCATGTCAGAGTTCAGCCGTGGATTATTTGTACTCATATTCATGCTCGGCTGTGTTTCCTCAGTGCAGACTTTGCAGATGGTGTCATAGTACTGAAGTGCGGTAAAGAGAGTTGCATGCACAGTCAGATAGGCGACAAATTGAAGACAACGCTGAATAAATGAGTGGATAAACATTACAGATGTAGATGTCTTCATACAGGACACGAAGGATGACTGAATAGTTTGAATGTGAAACTGTTTGGCCCAACAACTTTATTATTTGACCCATTTGTGTTGAATAGTGTCGATTGTTGAACGTTTTATAGCGTTTAAACAAGTTATGCCTGTTGAAGTAGCTTGAAAGGCTGCAGGGAGCATTTAGTTCTTTAGTGCTCTTAAAGCTGTCCTGTTGAGCTTTTGTCAACCATATTGTAACGCCGCGGCTTATTTGTGCAGCCTAGGTGTAGTAAATAAATACACCCTACTTTTCAATTAAACTGAAACTAAAATATTCTTTAAAAAGTGTTGTCAAATGTTTAAGCTCTGGATTATCAACCAGTAACGCAGACATTCATAAGGACCCTCCTAAACCAGAGGTTCCTGATTTTTCCCCAACTTTAGACATGCAAGACACTCGATTTCCTTGTTTTCCTTTTTACCTTTTTATAAAACCCGCTGTAAGGTAAATCCGTGAAATGTTAAGAACACTAAAAGCATCTTTGCTTGCTACTAGCTCCCTCTGCGAGTCTCTGAATAATTGATACAGGAACACGCTGTTTCCCTGGATTGTACTTGGAATTTACAGCGTAAAGTCGGATCCACATAGACACAGACGGGAGGGCAGAGCCGGCTCTTTACAGCTGGTATTAAGGAAAGAAGCAAACAGGCTAGCAGCAGCTGTGTCTGTCTCTGTTATCAGTGATTCTCTCCCAACAGGTCATTACCAAACCGTATACTCAGTTCTTACTAAGATTAGCCTCAGTGCAGTGCCTTGCTTTCCTCTAAAACGTATTGTGTCCTGATGTTTGAGGTGTTGTTGAATCAAAAAAAGAGCACAGACATGATTTAGTTCACTGCGGCGTCATTCAACACTGTGCTGTGTACTGTATCTTTTAGTATTTTAGTGTTTAGGGCCAGATTGAAATCCTGATCACAATATTAATACAGATATTTTAGACAATAGACATTTGTAAAATGACAATATAAAGTAACTGTCACCGTGAAATGATTGCGCTGAGAGCTGATCTTTTTAGATAAACTGCACAGCCAAAGTTTAAGAAAACAACGCTGCACAGATCCCGACTGACAGTGACACTGCAGCTTGAAATATGATCACAGCAAACC
>NW_023339718.1:582994-588105 GCF_004916995.1 Morone saxatilis
CTTTCTAGTCTTTCAACCACTCAAAGCACTTACATAGATAGACAGATAGATAGAAATGCTTTATTTATCCCCTAAGGGACATACATGTCACATTCATACAGCGATGGCAAAGGCAATCACAGAACTAACTCATTAATACAACAATGCACAGCACTGGGGGGGTTCAGTATGTAGCTCAAGGACACATGCAGCCGGAGGAGTCGGGGATCGATCAGTCAACCTTCTGATTAGTGGACAACCCGCTCTACCTCACACAAACCTACAGTTCTTCTCAAGTCTTTCCAACCTTGCTTTATTTCCAAATAGAAACCGTTCTCTTTTTTTTAGCAGCACTGGGCTCAGATCTCATCAGGCTGTGCTAAATGCATTATCTTGCTAATGTGCAAACTACGGTATTAGTGAAATCCATTTTATGTTGATATATATTTAATTATCCTCAATTGTTTCTTTTTCATTATTAAACCATGAGGTGGTTAACAGCACATGATGCAGGGCTATCACTCTACTTATAAGCAGTTCAAATATTGCCAGGAGTTTGGGCCTTTGTAAGGATTTTGATTTTTAATGTTAGTCTGCCGTTCTGACGTTTGCTTCTCTATGTTTCTTTCACAGGACGTATACACCAGGCAATGGTGACCTCGCTGAATGAGGACAACGAGAGTGTCACAGTGGAGTGGATAGAAAATGGAGACACAAAAGGGAAAGAGGTAAACCACAATTTATTACCACTCAAAGCAGCAGTGGCAGTAGCATGTGCTTCTGTTTTCCACTGAAATTATTACGCTATTATCCAAAGACATTCAGACCATCCATCCTGCATGTGTTCATCTGCTGTACACTGATGTGCCTGAATTAACATTAACACACAGTCTATACTTAACAATATATCGTACTTCTCTACAATGAAGCCTCATGTGAATGTGAAAATGAGCAGTTCACTGAATAATGGTATTTGCATTACATGATATTTCAGTTATTTCGGTCATTTGGACAGTGAAATTGATATCTTGTAAAAATCAGTTTCGTTTATCATCAGAAGCTCTTCTACCTCCTCTCTCTTTTGTCATTTTCTCAGTTTCTCTGGCTAACATTTGATATTGCTGATGTATCAGTATTTGGACTACCAAATCCTGAATGCAAAAATCACATTACCACACTGCGATCTATCTTTTTTGGTATGAAAGACTTCGTAGTCTTGAAAGTATCTGTACTGAGATCATCCAGATCTGCATGTGCGCGTAAATCACCCACCTGCCACTCATCACGCACTCGAAGGAATTACTTTCTCCGCTTCAGAGACCCACACCCGCATGAGGTTTCCCTGACGGGGCAGAACTCACCAGCAGAAATAGAGGTTTTATCAGGAGGTTGGCTGTTTAACTCCAGTGAAGTCACGCTGTTGTGCCTCATGCGTAAATAAATGGATGGAAACTTCACCCTAATTCACCCCCCCGCAACCCAACCGCTATTAATCATAATGTTTATGAGCTACTTATGTAAGCGTAATTTTTAATTTCTGGGCTTTGGGGGATATCAGGTCATTCAAGTCCAAGTGAAGTCAGAAGTTATTGATGTCAAAGTCAAGATGCAAGTATTTTATTTTGTCAAGTCAACATTAATGTCATTAGATTGTGATTCAATTCAATATCTGAATGACTGAAGTCCAAGCCTCTGTCTCTGGTAGTAGCTGTACTATGTTATAGAAATGACTTGCAGCGCCTATAAAACATGTTTACCCAACATTTCCATGTTTTGCGACATTGAATCTGGTAATTCAGCGTCTTTTGACACTTGAATCAGAATGTGTTCTTACACAGCCTGATTCAAAACATTGGTTAATCAACACACATGTAATCAGTTGGTATTAATACGCCTCTGTTTCTGTACAGATTGACTTGGAGAGTATTTTTGCACTTAACCCAGACGTGGCTCCAGATGAGGAAATTGCCCCCAGTCCAGAGACCCCACCCCCACCTACGCCCACATGTGTGAAGGTCAACAAAATAGCAAAGGTGAGTGTGCTTGTCTGTGGAAACAACTGCAACAAATCAGTGTGACGTGATTTGGATTGTTTTTTTTCCTCTTTTGATTCTCTCCTTCCATTTCACACCTTAGTACAGAACCTGAATCCCTCCAGATAACCAAGTAATTGGTCCTGTTCAGTACGCTATCTATCTATCTATCTATCTATCTATGGTGTATAGGTCTATCGTCATTTCTTTTTAAAAAGACACTTGAGATGCATGCATTGGCAGTGTAATCACGAACACTGGTGTTAATAAAGGAGGCCTCTTTACTCGGCACTAATCTGATTCTCAGGCTTTGTCTATTTCTGTATCTCTACATAACAGAGGTGGCAGGCGGAAGAAGTTAAAAACTGAATGGGGGAGAAAAAAGGATGCGTTTCTTTTTTCAGGGCTTGAGCAGCTCTGAAATATATTTAAAGTGAACTACTTAACCCTTGTTATTTTATCCTAGAATATCTTACTGAAGCTTGTTTTTTCTTGCAGAACCGTCGGACGATAGCACCTACTAAGAATGACACTCCGTCCAGGGATAATAGAGGTTTGTTTCATGCAGTTCTCACTGAATTATTAAATCATTCATAATATATTAGTCTTGAAGGTCTGGTGCTTTACATTTAGAAGGATCTGTTGGCCTTTTGTAGCCACTGTAGTTATAGTTAATATTATTATACTAATAATAATAATATACTAATGCAAAATCATCAGGAACCAATATTATCAGATTATTCTGGCCTCCTGTAAGTATTCCATTACTATGTCTCACATGTGTTATGTCAGTCTTTTATGATTAGCTGATCTAAAATGTACGCGGTAAACTGTTATAAACACTATTTAGTTTCCAGTTTATCAAGTACATCTAGCTAAAACTAACACAGTCTGATACACCACATCCTGCAATAAATCCTGTATTGCATTTTGAGAGAGGTGTTTCTGTTATTCAGCCTGCCCTCACTGATATAAATGGTTTGGAGAAAATGACAAACAGAGCTTAATTTTGGGTAAAAGTCACCGTTGGTCAAACAGATTTAAATTTTAAGTTAGGTAAATTGAATTTTAAAATTGTGAGTTCAGATTTAATACCAAGCTCAAAAGTGGTGTGTTAGTAGCATGCAGGTCAAAATGTATCTTTCTTTATCATTAATCATTTCTTAATTAATATTTGTGGTTTTCTGTTCGTAGTGATTCCGACCCGGGCCAGACCTGCACAACCTCAGCAACCAGAGCCTGCGCCACCGCCTCCATCCCAACAGCCTGCACAGCTCACTCAAGCTCAGACACAACAGCAACTGCAGAATGGTAATATGATCAAAACAAGAATGTGTTCTTTAAGTTCCCCAAGGTGTGATCTCTCTCAGGAAAGTAGGGAGACACTTGACCTAAAGTGTTCTAACTCACCAGGCGTGTAAATGCAAAATACAAATATAGTGTGCTGTCAAATGAAGAATGCTATCACATGTTTAACATTTACAATTTTTGTGATCCTTTAATTTAGGCCATCTGCAGAAAACAGACATGTTATCTTGAGTTTTTAATTTCTCGTGTTTTTGTTGACCACATGTTTATCACAGAATCCTCACATCACCTGATATCCAGAAAGGAGTTTGGACAGCTTTGTATGTATCATCTGCATGTTTCCCCTGCCCTCAATGCTTTTTGGTGATTCTAATAGAGTTCCCAATAGAAACAGAGTAAATGAGAAGACTGTGCACCCAAAATGTCTGTTAGTCCGATACTATTCAGGGCTGTGGTGTGGTGGTGAAGTAGCACAGATGCAATCCATCCAGCAGACAGGCTTTTCTGGGTATTAGACAGGGAGTAAAAAAACAAAAAAACATTTGTGCTGCTGTTGGACTGTGCTGTCTTTTCCCTGTCTGATTTCTGCTGAGTCACACACGTGGAAAATCCTGTGGCACTGTGTGTTACTCCTCAAGGCTCAGACGGCAACAATGACCTTTTTCTTTACCCTCCATTCCTTCCAAGTGCTCACTGTCATTTGAAGAGCTAAGAGGAGAAGAAGGGGTATACTTAGTGTCCCCCATCTTCCCCCCTTAGCTCCCCCACAGAGAGTCTGTAAGACCTACAAGTATTGGCGGTTCTGCAAACCTCTTATATTGCCTTGTCCTGGTGCTGACCCAGCTCATCTTCTCCTCCCAGATTAGAGCAGATTATTAATCCCTCTGCTCTGATAGTCTGGGTTCTCAGGGACTAGAGCCAGCAGGAGGCCAGGACTGTATTACAGGCTTCAGCCAGGCTTTGCGGTGGGAAGCTGGGGGTGTAGCAGCAAGCCTTGGCTAATCAGATAACACTGGTTTTTATGAACTCTGCAAGGCCTCAGAAGTATCTTTTACTTACACGTTTGCTAACTTGTGTTATCTTTCTATGATTACTAATGTGCTGTTGTGATTGACCAGAAACAAGACTAATCTGTGGGTGTGCTGTGGTGGGAGATTTGGAACAACCTTGTTGATTGCTGGTTGACTGAAATAAATTTCTAATCATACTCGATTGAAAACACCTTTTTAAAATATAAGTTACTGCAGTAATACAAGACACATATCCTGGTTTAAGCAAGTCTAGTTGTGTTTTAGGATGCGGATTGAATGGATAAATAAGGAGAGCAGGTTTTGAACACACTGTAAAGGCCTATTGTTGGTTATGTAGAGAAAGCAGCTAGTGTTCTACTGGAGGCACTGTGTGCCAGCCACTGCATCCTGGTCTGTGCTTGAGCACTATTACTGTTCTGCTTTGTTGGAAATAGCCTAAGGTCTCCCTTCTGTTTGAAAGAAGACCAAGGGAAGATTCACTGAAAGATGCTGCTCAAGCCAAGGGAACAGACTGAGGAAGTAGAAGAAACAGTTTGGAAGAAGGAAGAGGCCTTTATAGAAAGAGAGGCTATTGGCATATCCTGTGAAAGGCAGTAGAGTTACTGTTTCTATTGTCTTTATGGCAGCGAGGAGGAAGTCAAACTGCGTGAAGGAGGTGGAGAAGCTGCAAGAGAAGAGAGAGAGGCGTCGGCTTCAGCAACAGGAGCTCAGGGAGAAGAGAGCTCAGGTACATCAATATTATTCACCAACAAAATATATT
>NW_023339718.1:588127-600968 GCF_004916995.1 Morone saxatilis
GTGGAAAAGATGGAAACTCACGCTGTCTCTCTTTGTCGTCCTACAGGAGGTGGACACCACCATTCCTAACTATGAGATCATGTACATGATCCGAGATTTCCGAGCCAGTCTAGACTACCGGCCCCTGACCACAGCAGATCTGGTGTGTAGAGCCTGTAGCTTCCTCTTTTCTCCTGATTGTTAGATTCACATGCTCAGCAACAATCTAATAAAATGTCCTCTGTTGCACTGTCCAGATTGAAGAGCACAGAATATGTGTTTGTGTAAGGAAACGTCCCCTCAACAAGAAAGGTAAGGTAACATTGATTTTGTGACCAAACATTATATTTCATATTCTATTTCAAGTGTTTTCCTCCTAAGTATTAATGTGATTGACAGTATTTCCTCTGCTGTGTTCCAGAGTTGTCTGTGAAGGATTTGGATGTGATCACCATCCCCAGTAAGGACGTGGTGATGGTTCATGAACCTAAACAGAAAGTGGACCTCACCCGCTACCTGGAGAACCAGACCTTCCGCTTTGACTACGCCTTTGATGACAGCACCACAAATGAGATGGTTTATAGGTGTGTAACAACTAATTGAACAAACTAAACCGTTTCCTGCGCAAACAGTTCACAGAAGTCGCGCCTCACTAGTCGATACGAGGATTATGCATTGTTTTACAGAACTGAATTAGTAACTGACATGTTTCTTGTTTGTGTACATAATGATTAGATGTTGTATCTTGCTTTTGCAGAGTAGTAAATGCATTTGTTCTCTTATCCTGCAGGTTCACTGCCAGACCTCTAGTGGAGACCATTTTTGAGAGGGGCATGGCTACCTGCTTTGCATATGGGCAGACAGGCAGTGGAAAAACCCATGTGAGTTACCTTGAAAAAGCCAAAAGCATCTAGGGATCAAACCTACTTGTTCCAGTTGAGAGTTTTGCTCTGGTTGCATATAATTTGAAAATATCTCTTCACTTGTATTGTATTGTGAAATGTTTGTGTTTAATATTTTAGACTATGGGTGGAGATTTTTCTGGAAAGAACCAAGACTGCTCGAAAGGAGTTTATGCTTTAGCTGGTAAGTCAGTGAGTAAAGGCGTTTAAATCAAGTGTGTCTGGTTGTTTTATTACAAAGGGTTTGCTCTGGAGAAATTTGGAAAACTTTATGTCTCTCATCTGTTTTCATACAGCTCGGGATGTATTTCTCATGTTGAAGAAACCCAACTACAAGAAGTTAGATCTACAAGTGTATGCAACCTTCTTTGAAATCTACAGTGGAAAGGCAAGTGATGTGTAATAATTTGTGTAGATTTTGCCTTTTACCCTAAATACAACATTAACCCATGCTGACTGTGTGTATGCTTTGTCAGGTGTTTGACCTGCTGAATCGTAAAGCTAAGCTGAGGGTGCTGGAGGACGGAAAACAGCAAGTGCAGGTTGTGGGCCTTCAGGAGAAGGAGGTCAAGTGCACAGAGGACGTCCTGAAACTCATAGAAGTGGGAAACAGCTGCAGGTATAACTGCAGGAGCTCAGTCTAATTGTTAGCGGTGTAATTCCAAGACTTTGAATCCTTATGTTTGTTCAGTCACATCATACATTTCCTCAAGCAATTATGCAAATGTCTCGTAATAAAATATGACATCACCCTTCATATTCCTTGTACACCATGTTTTTTTCTGCTGCAGTTCTTTTCACCCCCCTTTGCCCTTTGCTCATCTTTGTCTCTCCTTCATCTCACTCCCAGAACATCAGGGCAGACGTCAGCCAATGCCCACTCATCTCGCAGCCACGCTGTATTCCAGATCATTCTTCGGAGGAAGGGGAAGATGCACGGCAAGTTCTCCCTCATTGACCTCGCAGGGAATGAGAGGGGGGCTGATACGTCGAGTGCCGACCGCCAGACTCGTCTGGAGGGAGCTGAGATCAACAAAAGCCTGTTGGCCCTGAAGGTTTGTGGGCAGCGATGGCAGTAGCTCGATTTTAGACCACCATGTATTTCCTGCTACATGAGCTGCAACATTTTTTTTGTTTGTGAACAGAACAAACACACAGTGATTACAAATGGGTTTTTTTTTTAATTACCATATGATGCGTCTGCTTTTGTTTCAGGAGTGTATCAGGGCTCTTGGACGTAACAAGCCCCACACTCCATTCAGAGCCAGTAAGCTCACCCAGGTCCTGAGAGACTCCTTCATTGGGGAAAATTCACGCACATGCATGGTCAGTCCACATCTTTAATTAATATCCTGCGTCCATGTCTTCAAATCTCTTCCAGATATTATTCATTTGAATGATCTTCTCTTTCTCTGCACAGATTGCAACAATCTCTCCTGGTATGACATCCTGCGAGAATACCCTCAACACACTACGCTACGCCAACAGGTGGGAATACATACAGACATATTACAGTGATATGGACAAAATACCTTGATGCTACAGTGACATACAATTATAGCTCCTTTAATTCCTCTATAATATCCCAGTGGCTTGTGCATAGATTGAAATTAGCTATATTAGCTGTTGCTGTAAATTTCTCTGCCTACTGTCAGTAGTTCTGACTCTCTTGTATTCCTTCTCTCCTCTCTTTCTCCTGCTTTGTTTCCCTCTTCTGTCCTGCCCTCTGCTCCTCTGTGCGCTGGTGTGCCCGGTGCTGCTGTGTAGAGTGAAGGAGTTTGGGATTAGTCCGTCGGACATCCCCTTCTCCCAGGGCGGTCAGGGGAGTCGCTCTGACCACTCGCCCACCAATACCTTTGACTTCGATGACTTTGCTGCTACCTCTCCCAGCAGGTCAAGCACTCCCCCAAACCACACTAATGCACACATACACAAAACACACAGAGTGCATGCGCTCCCTGTAGATATTTACCACATTATAGTATACATCCATGACCTCATTTTAGCAGCTTTCACTCACTTTATCAGCTGTTCATGGTGGAAAACCTCCACTGTCATCTTATGCTTCCTTTTTCCTCCTCTTTTTCATCTGCATGACATGTTTCATCCTGCTCCCCTGCTTTGGCTTGTGCTTTCACTTTTATCTTTGGCTAAGCTGTGGTTATAACCTTTTTATTTGCTGACTCCTGAAGAACAATACAGCCGTCTCTCCATATTGGGTGTGTCTTTATTTGTCCTGTGTGACACCATCAGGGACGACTGTGAAAGCTGGGTGTTACAAGTCAGAGAGAATACATGGCAGAAGTGTCAGCTGATGTCCATGAAGCTTTTCTGTAAAACAATCCAGGATGAGCTTTTGTTTGGGCTAACTCTGAGCATGTAATCCCTCTCATAGTCCTAATTAATCAACGCTGTGCCAGCAGGTCGGGTACACTGCAGTAAAACCTCATCAGCTCTGAGGCCTCATTAAACATGAACTCTGACCATCCGGATTCCAGCCCTTAGCATTATAAATTCCTATGGGTGGTATGTATTGGATTACATGATATTATACAGGTGAACCAGACTAACTGTAGTTAGTATCATGAGAATAAACAGAAGAATTATTTAAGGGTTCAAACAGCCAACAGTCATCTTTCCTCATGCATGATGTCCCTGCTGTCATGATACCACCACCCTGTGCTATTTGTGAACGCTGTTGACCCCACAGTTACATCACCATACCCCGAATCAAACATCCACCGTGTTCAGAGTGGGGCTCTGCTGTGAAGCAGTCGGTCCTGACCAGCTCAGTGTTTCCTCTGCAGGGTGAAGGAGCTGACAGTGGACCCCAACCAAGTGATTGAGGGGGGGCGACCCAACATCAACGCTGTCAACCAGCTGGATCTTTTGGACGAGGACTGGCTGAGTATCTCGCCACAGAGAGACGACCTCAAACTGCTCTGTGAGCAGAATGTAAGTGCACATAATCGGCTCTTTTTTTGTTTTAACTGAATGTCTACAGCAAGCATATTGTGGAAAATTAAGAAAATAACTAGACAGAAATGTCTGTTTTTGGCCAATCCAGTAAATTAAGTACCTGTCACTTATTTTGGTATAGAGCCTTTCAATCATAGAAAAGTTGTGTAAACAGGCTGTAAAGTCAGAAATGTTTGAAACTTGTAAAGAATCGACATTATTCATGTTCACTGTGATCCGGATTTTAGCAGTTGACCTCCAAAAGGTGTTTGTCCTGTGTTCAGTTTTTGTTGCTCCTGAAGCCGTGTCAACCCTGTAAATATGTTTCCCAGGAGGAGGAAGTGTCTCCCCAGCTTTTTACCTTCCATGAGGCAGTGTCTCAGTTAGTGGAGATGGAGGAGCAGGTCCTCGAGGACCACCGAGCTGTTTTCCAGGTCAGAACTCTTTAAATACTCCAGGTCTTTTTTTTTTTAAATACATATATACACACATTGTAAACATCAAATAAAAGCAGTACATTGTCTGTCGTACAACAGTTTTGACTAAGCAAAAAGGTATATTTGCTAATGACTAATCATTTTGGTAACTCTTTTTAACAATAGAGCTGTATTTTCTATTCAAGAGGTCATTATTCAGTGCTGGCTCCACTTCCTCTCTGGCTGTGATAAACTAAATATGCTCTTGTATGTGTCCTCTGCGAGCAGGAGTCTATCCGGTGGCTGGAAGATGAAAAGGTGCTGCTGGAGATGACAGAGGAGGTGGATTATGACGTGGAGTCATACGCTACTCAACTGGAACAGATCCTCGACCAGAAGATAGAAATCCTCACTGAGCTCCGAGGTATGACTGAAGCACAGAAACACACTGCTGACACAACATCCTGCTCCAGCAAACCCCACACTTACTTTTTTATGATGATGTCTTTTCCTCTCCTTCAACAGACAAAGTGAAGTCATTCCGCTCTACGCTCCAGGAGGAGGAGCAAGCCAGTAAGCAGATCAATCCCAAGAGGCCACGTGCTCTTTAGACACTGGAAGCTGAAGAGGTTTAAGTGGCACATGAAGAAACCACTAGATGTTTGGCACAACTCGGGCTGTCACTAGCAGCTGTGAATAAAAAGGACTGTCTGATGTACCAACAGGCTCAAGAAATTGCATTTGTTATGATCCCTCTCCTAACAAAAACTGGCTATTCACTCACTATGGTCTCTTTTAGAAAACTTAGGAAGGAAAATAGCTTCCTTCCCTTTTTAGTATTTTTTTCATGGAGAAGATTTAGTCTCCCCCCTCTCTGTTCTTAAATTATTTTCTTTTATACTTGTTTGTACTTTCTTTTGAACAGAACATTTTTGACCTGGTTTTAGAAGAGATCTTCATTGAACATGTTTTACCGCACAAAACCAGTATTTGATTTCTGGTTGCTCTGGCTGACATGTCTGCATGTGCACTCTGTAATAGCGTATGTATGCCACTGTCCTCGGTTATTTTCATGCTTTTAGGTCCTCATTTGGCATTGTAAAGTCATACCTCATGATAAGCGGTCTCTTCTCTCTTTTCCTTCCTTCTCAGAGCTTTTACCAGTGTGGAAGAAGCCTTTAACGACATTGTGCTTCTTCCTTTTGTCTTTCTTTCCCCTTGTGCCCCTGAGAGGTTTTTACATGTAGTTTTCTTCAGTTTGTGCCATGTCATTCTATGTGGCAACTGACTTAAAAACTCTTACTAAATGTAAAACATGTTTTCCACCCCTGTTTAACACTTTGTTATAAAAATGAAACTAGAAAAACTGCTATTAATAAATGTATAGTGAAGACCACTGACCTACCATTGGTTATGTTGCTCAGTGTTTGCACCGGATGTAATGCTGGATGAAGTAAATAAAGATTCATGTGTTTCATTTGAATGGTCTTTGTGAAAGTGAGTTAATAAAATTAATAAATGGACTGAGTAACTTCCATAAAAAGCCATCTACTCAGAGGTGGTAAAGATACGTTGCAGCAATTTAAATACATAAAGCAAGTATCTTACAGGATATGGAGAAACACCACATAGTGACAGCAGCTAGGCACTATCAGTACCCATGACAGATGCTTCCCGTTTACCCTCCACAGAGACCAACGTGACCTTATGTATTGTAGTGAGGTGATGGTGACACTGCACATAGCTGTATAAATATATAACAATCTATTTCTTACCTTAAATGTTGATGCAGCAGTAGCTTGAAGGGACACTGTTACAAAATCTGCACAATTAAGGAAGTGTATTTTATATATAGATAATATACAGCATGCAGTAAATGACATTACCTGTACAATGTCAGCACCACGGTTGGCCAGCTGATGTCAACATGCTCTTGAACAAATTAATGGTTTCAAATAAATGTAGTGCTAAGGCTTCATTACTACTGCTAATAAACACCGAAAACCTACAGTAAAATATGAACTCAATCACGTTGCACCAAAAGCGTAAATGCTGCGATTATATTACGTTTTATTTTGAAAGGCTGTCACCGAAAGCATTCGTATGCTACTGTGTCTACCTTGACGACAGCTGCGTCAACGGTCACCATGACTAAGCATGTTTGTTGCCCTCTAGCGGTGAAACTGAGTCCTACAGCTGCTCTTTCTTCTGGCAATAATACAGTCAGTACTGATAGTCACTGTGCCACACAATGTATTAAATACTTGGGATTATTTTAAACATTAAGTTCCACACAATTACAGTGGTCACAGTGTTAAACAGTCTGCCGTTTGTTTTGAGGTCTTGTGTAACTGTCATAATGTTAGTGGAGTCAATCGTCCGTTGTTGCTGCCCTCTTGTGGACTCAGTCCGCCATTACAACTCGTAATGTAACGTTAACTGGCGGATGTTTAGCTGAATTTACTGAGAACAGTCACCATAATAAAATAGCTCTTGACTACGGTTGATTATACTAACGTTAGCATCATGGCAAACACGATAAACATTGAAGATTAACCGATTACGTTAGACAGTGCTGTAGTTGTACACTGTGGCCACCGGAGGGCAGTGGTGAGCCACAAACTGTACCAAAAGTAAAGACAGAAGTAATAGCATAATACTACAATTTCCGGTCAAGACTTTCAAAATAAAACAACTAAAAACCTAGCGATGTAGTTGCACTTTGTAACCGCCAGAGGGCAGTGTAAACTTGTGATTTGGGGTAAAAGCAGTCATACTTTGTTCAGCGGTTTTTATAATAAAACATTGCTGAACAAAGTATATCATGCCATGGCAGAAGCAAGTTAAAGATGGCCTATTAAAGGTAGCCTATTTAGCAAAATATAACCGTTTACTGCAGAGTAGTTCAGTGCTTCAGGAAGCTTTTAGTGCCAGAAAATATTAGAGAATGGTCAGAACAACCAACAAAAAAGAAGGCGATATTTAGCCAAAACACGTGACACAAATAGTGTCTTATGTACAATCTGCACAGCTAATAAACTACACATATTATTTAACTTTAACACATTTTCACGCACTTACACAAAGCATTCATTGCCCTCTGCTGGCCACAGTGAGTAACTACAACTACACATTAACAATAGACATAAAACAACTGTACATTCTCCATTATTATCAGTATATGTGCAGCTGTAATTACTCACTGTGACCATACGTTGCGTCAAGCTTCATAACATAATAAAAAATATTGTAAAATTAAAACTTGCAGTGTAATTGCAACTTATGACCACAAGAGGGCAGCAAAAACTCAAAACGCCCTCAAGACAACTATCAACAGTAGCAAAGCATCAAGTCCCACACAGACTCCGGTACAAACTTTCAAACCATCAGAAGTGTACTTACCAGTTGGTAATATGCAGTTGCGAGAGGCAATAAAACACTTACGACATTAATCAGCACCAGCAATGTGAGACAGGCACAAAAGCATTTAACACTTAAGGTGAAGATGAGCACCATTAACTCCCAAAATAGTAATCTGCCAAAAAAGGCCAATGATATCTTTTGGTTTTGAATTACTGGTTGGGTAAGAACATTTAATACATCACCTTTGGCTGTAGAAACTCCAGATGATGATATTTTCTGACTTTAAAAAAAAAAGTGTAATCAATTAAATGAAGTGAAAGATTGTGTTGAGCACAGAAAAAGAAAAGCCGGGTAGAGAAAAAAAAAAACTGGACAATCTGAATTTATTTTAAGAGACTGTTAGCACAATTAAATGTGTTATTTTTATATACCTTTTATATTCCACAAAGAGGTAATTTTGATGTAGCTTTTTCAGATTTCACACACCCACACAAACACAAACACACACCAAGAGGGCTTATACACAAACACTGTCCACACGTGCCCAGGGACTCTATCATGAGGGTAAAACAGTACACTCAATATGAGCTCTTTAAATGCATCCTCCAATATTCTTTGTACATTTCATCCAACTTTTTCAACATTTGAAATTCAGCTCCTCCAAGCAAAGCTTCACAGGAGGAAAGATCTTTCTTTCCTCTCATCTGACCTCTAAACTTCTCTCTCATCACAAAGATGGGTATAAGAGCCATAGGACTGTTTTCTTCAGTCTCCTCTGCTGTTTAAGAAAAGTGGATCCCTGCAGAGTTGAATGCATGAAGCAGCCTGTGGATGAAAACAACACTAATTAAACAGATC
This sequence comes from Morone saxatilis, assembly GCF_004916995.1. Classification (NCBI taxonomy): domain Eukaryota; kingdom Metazoa; phylum Chordata; class Actinopteri; family Moronidae; genus Morone; species Morone saxatilis. The sequence goes on from NW_023339718.1 coordinate 596,604, forward strand.
AAAACAGACATTTACTGTAGCAGATTATTTGTGGAAAAAGGGTTGAAGAAACAAATAAGTAGACGTTCAACTTACACCATGAAGTCATCAATATCCATGGACCTGGCTCTCTTCTCACAGAAACCAGCCTCCTGCAAAACACCCTCAATCTTCTTGGTGATGCTGAAGTCCGCTGGGACTTCCTGTCAAGATGAAGGAGAAGACTTTGGATTGAAACTGGCCAATGAGTGACCTTAAAAAGGGACAGACTTCCAGTTTTCTCATGTTAAAGGTAACGACACTGACTGAGAGTCCAATATGACTGATACACTTTGACTCACCACATTGTGTACAGAGCAGTGAATTCTGTAATTCTTTTCCAGCAGCTGTTCTACCGCAGTGGACCTGGAACAACAAGATCAACATGATCCTCTGGTTTTTTTTTTTCCACACACTCTTTTGACAGGACAGACTTGGACTATGGTGACAGTGTTTGTAGCAGGCACACACTCACTTGAAAGCTGCATTGAGGGTTTTGTTTTTCCTTACAAAGGCAATTCTGACCAGACCATCCCACTCCTTTTGGGGGGTGAAGAAAAGAAAACATTAAAACAAATATCTACAATTTATCAAATGTTTTGACCAACTGCCTTTTCACAACATTAACTATTAACGAGTCAAACCTCACCTGGAAGTTAACTGGAGGAGGAGGATTTTTCGGTTCTATCCTGACAACACTTGACTCGACTTTGGGAGGAGGACGGAAATTATTCTTTCCTACCTGATTGAGAGGGAAACATCAACACTGAGACCAAGTTGTTGCAAAACAGGAAACTCCTGGATTAAAATATACTGAATGCTCAGAGCGCACACTGACCTTCATGAGATGGTCTACACGAGCCAGCAGTTGTGTGTTGATGGACAGTCTGCAATACAGCTTGTCTCCAGGAGGGGCAACCAGTCGCATGGCAAACTCTCTCTGGAACATCAACACGGCGCACCTGAACAAACAGAAAATAAACGAGGTGATAAATGCTCAACGTGGACATACGAAGAACGGTCAAACACTCTCAGTGGGTCTCTGGTTGTTTCTTACCTGAAGAAAGGTCGATGCAGCAGGAGCTTGAAGACAAACGGTGATGAAATCTGCACAATTAGGAGAAGGTTTGAGATAAATGTAGTGAATGATACTGAATCAACCGTGTGCAGTGTGGAGGAAACAGGTCTTTACCTGGTATGGTAAATTAGCCACACAGACGTCAAAAAACGGCAGATCTGTTTTGAGTACATCTCCAACTAATATTTGAAGTTTGGTCTGCATGGGCCTGTTGGAGAACACACAAAGTCCTTTTATTAGATCACATATTTACTTTAAATATAAATATGTGAGGTGGCACGGTGCTGCTGACTCCACTCACGTGCACTGTACTCTTTTCTGAAGTTCAGCCACTAATCTGCTGTCCAACTCACAGGCCACCACCTGCAAACACACGAGTTTCTGTTACGACTGAAGAGTGACAATCAATTATTTTATCACAAAAAACCACAAAGATCACAAAGAAGAATGTGAAACGTAAAAGTTGGACAAAGGACAAGTTAAAGACATGGAAATTCATCTTTGGCTTCAGATCAAGGCACATGTGTAATGTTTACACTGGACTGTATTCAAAGCTAATGAGGAGCTACAGTGCAGTTGTAATACTCTAAAGTAGAAAGGTTGTGCTTTTCAAAGGCAGATATTATGTTGATTATTCACAATCAATTATTAGTTTCTGTAAAAACCCTTCAAATTAAAATACTTCAACTAAAAACATTGTGACACATTAGTTACGCATTAGACATTTCTTAAGGTGACATTAGAAATCAATAAATGTTTTATTTCCACATGTTTAGACATTTTTACAAAAATATAGGTCCCTCATTGAACTATCACTTAGTCTAAAATGTGGCCACAAGAGATCATTAAATTAATTTCCCTTTTTTACCTGTTATCTTTAAATAAATATAAATAAATGTGTTAAATTTGACACCAAACCAGGGTGGCATCGGGTGGCAGCTGGTGGCAGCTGCTTTACATCCACCTCTGGTGCTCTGCACAACCAAAATGATGGGGAACAACATTTTTATTATTAAGGTATGGTTTAAAAAAACAACAACCCGGTAACACAGACAGATTTTGACCAAATAAACGCCATTACTCTGCCATTTATATTGGATATGTGTTTAAAATGCTTTAAAAGTGAGCATGAAACAGACCAGGACAAGGACAGTAGAATAAAGTCCATCTTTGGTTACAGAAGGCTTTAATGACTTCTGCTCTATTTCAGAGGCTGTAGGGGGAAACTCTGAATATTGATCAAGCAACATGCAAACGGCAGTTTCAGGGTAATTAGACTAATGTTTGTTAATGCATTATCTGATTGAGGATGAGTCAGCTTTGATATCTCAACCAGATTACTGGAGGTTTTCATGTGCAGCTCACCTTCTTGGCCTTTTCCAGCAACTTCACTGTCATGTTACCAGTACCAGGTCCAACCTCCAGAACCACATCAGTCGGCCTCAGGGCAGCCTAAAAAAACACAGCCACAACCAAAGCTTAGAAACACTGTGTACAGTATTTGTTAATAGGACAATTGTGTGTGTCAAAAACTCAATAATTATTAACAACATACCTTCTCAATGATCCCGTTAACAATCAATGGATTCTTCAGGATGTGCTGGCCGATGCCAGTGTTGAACATGATCCCTGCAACAGACAGGATTGGGACAGTGTGTGTACTGGGGAGGTGTGGTGATAATGACTAAAGCAGTCTACGGTAAAATAATAAAATTCAATTACCTTTTTCTTGCATAAATGGGCTTAAGACAATACTTCCACATCATCATTAGAAAGGTCAAAATCTCAACACATTTTTGGAGCTCAGTATCAACATACAGTTAGGTCCAAAATATTTGGACAGTGACACCATTTCCATGATTTGGGCTCTGCATGCCACTCTGCATTAATACGTGCATTGGGTAATCATTGGGTTGATTTTAGCCAGAGTTTGTCTTACATTTAAAATAAATAAAGTACAGGACTCCTATACTACTACAGTTAGGTCCATCAATATATTTGGAACTGGACCACAAGTTCTGGTTTATTTTAGGCTGTCTTACCAAAACATATTCAACGATACGTAAGATATTACACAAATGGGCTTAAAGTGCAGAACTCTCAGCTTTCATTTTAGGGTATTCACATCGCAGATGGAGGGAAGGTTTAGAATTACAGCTTTAATATGTAGCTGCCTCTTTTTCAGGCACACAAGTAATTGGACACTTAAATCAAACGCTATTTCATGGGCTGCATGGCTAGTCCTTGTTAACCATCATCAATTAAGCACGGTAAAAGGTCTGAAGTGATTCCGGTGTGGCTTTTGCATTTGTTTTTGAACAACATGCAGTCAAAGGAGCTCTCAATGGAAGTTGAAACAGACCATCTGGCTGCAGAAAAAGAAGAAATGTCATCAGAGAGATAGCGGTAATGTTAGGATGGCCAAATCAACAGGTTTGGTACATCCTGAGGGAAAAAAGAGCCACTGGGAGCTCAGGACTCCAAAAAGGCTTTTTTTTGCAGGGATCCTTTCTATGTTAAAGAAAAGAAAAAAACCCCTTCACAACATCCATCAAGTGAAGACACTCTCCAGGAAGCTAGGTGTATCAGTATTCAGTCTACATAAAGAGAAGACATCATGTGAGAGCAGAACTACAGAGGTTCACCACAAGTTGCAACCATTAATCAGCCTCAAAAATAGAAAGGCAGATTAGGGACTTTATCCAAAAAACATCACAGGAGCCAAACTTAGTTCTGGAACGGGTTTCTTGGACACGATTGAAACTAAGATCACAAACCGTACCAGAATGATGGGAAGAGAAAGTATGGAGAAAAGGCTTGGGACGGCTCATATCCAAAGCACCACATCTTCTGTAAGAACATGGTGGAGACAGTGTGATGCATGGTCACTGGGTCACTAGTGTTATTGATGATGTGACAGGAGACAGTAGCATCGATGTGTTTTATGAACTGTATAGGGATTATTTCCGTTCTGCTCAGACTTCAGCCACAATCGGGCCAGAGTTTGATCTGACGGCACTCACAGTACAGATGGACAATGCCAAACATACTGCAAAAGCAACAAGGAGTTTTTTTTTTTATATATAGAACATTTGAATTAGTCCAGTTATTGTTTGGAGCCTGAAAATGAGGAGAACTGTGTTTAAAACTAAAAATGTTGCCAATTTCTTAAACCGGATTTGAGAGTAGGATATTTTTTGTCAACCCTTGAATTAAACCTGAAAGTTGCACTGTCAGTTGAATTTCAGCTGTTTTAATTTCAAATCCAA
>NW_023339718.1:600993-601119 GCF_004916995.1 Morone saxatilis
TATATATGGACCTAACTGTATATATAAGAGTCCTGTAGCTTTAGTTATTTTAAATGTAAGATAAACTCATGGCTAAAATCAACCCAATGATGTACCCATCACGTATTAATGCAAACACTTGTGTTT
>NW_023339718.1:601144-607427 GCF_004916995.1 Morone saxatilis
CCACAGTGTTTCAGGACATTTTTACAAAAAACTATCAGGTCCCTCATTGAACTCCTATCACTTAGTTGAAAAACCGTCGGTGGCCACAAAGAGACCTCATTCAAACCTCCCAATTTACCTCTTTTCGTTAACCCTGCTATCTTTAACATACCATCATACGATATCAAATGTGTTAAATGTGACACCAAACAGGGTGGCATCGAGGGTGGCAGCCTGCTTTAACACTCCCACCTCTGTCCCCCTGCACAAGCCAAAATGCGATGGCGAGACAACACTTCTGTATTATAAGGGTATGCGCTTTAAAAAAACAACAACCCGGTAACGAACCAGACCAGATTCTTGACAAAATAAACGCTCCATTGACTCTGCCATCTTTATATTGGATGTTGCTAGTTTGAAAAAGCTTTAAAAGTGAGCATGAAACAGAACCAGCGACCAGAGGAAGTAAGAATAAATCCATCTTTGGTTACAGAATGCGTTTATGGACTTCTGCCTAAAGTTTCAGGAGGCGTGGAGGGGAACTCTGAAGATATTGATCAAGCCACAAATGCACAACTGCAGCTTTTCCAGGTACATTAGACCTAAATTGTTGTTAATGCATTATCTGATTGGAGGATGAGTCAGCACTTTCGATATCATCAACCAAGATTACTGGAGTTTTCATGTGCAGCTCAACCTTCTGTGGCCTTTTCCAGCCATTCACTGTCATGTTACCAGTACCCGCAGGTCAACCCCAGAACCGACATCAGTGCGGCCTCCAGGGCCAGCCTAAAAAACACAGCCCACAAACCCAAAAGCTTACGAAAACACTTGTGTACAGCTGATCTCGTGTTTTAATCAGGGGAACAATTGTGGTGGTGTCAAACCAACTTCAATACATTATAACAACATGACCTCTCTCAATGATCCCGTCTAACGAATCCCAAGTGGATCTCCTTTCAAAGGATGTGCTGGCCGAATTGCCAGGTTGACATGAATCCCTGCACAGACAGGAATGGCAGTGTGGTTACTGGGGAAAACGGTGTGGTGATAAGTGACAAAAGCAAGTCTACGGTTAAAATATAAATTCATACCTTTTCTCTTTTGGCCATAATGGGATTAGACATACTTCCACCATCATCATTAGAAAGGTTCAAAATCTCAAACACATTTTTGGAGCTCAGTATCAACCATACAGTTTATCCAAAATATTCGTGGACACGTGACACCATTTCCATGATTCTGGGCCTCTGCATGCCACCACATTGGATTTGAAATTAAACAACGTCGCAAATTCCACTGAAGTCCAGACTGGTCTCAGGTTTACATTCAAGGGGTTGGACAAAAATATCCTATCAAAAACGTTTTAGAAATTGCAACCAGTCTTTCCTAAACAAAAGTCTCCTCATTTCAAGGGCCTCAAAAATACACTGGACCTACACTCCAACATTGTCATATTATAAAACAAAACAAAACGTCCTTGTTGCGTTTGCAGTATGTTTTGGCGGTCATTGTCATCTGTACTGGTGAAAGTGCCCGTCCAAGTCAACTTGCCGCACTTCTGGCTGAATCTCGAGCAGAGCGAATATCCCTTATACAGTTCGAACACATCGGCTGCTAACTGTCTCCTGTCACATCATCAAAAATAAAACACTCAGTGACCGTGCCATGCCATCACACTGTCTCCACCATCGTCTTACAGACAGATGTGTGTGCTTTGGATCACTCCAGTCCGTCCCACAGCTTCTCCATACTTTCTCTTCCCATCATTCTGGTACAGGTCTTGAATCTTTAAGTTTCATGTGCCAAAAGAACGCCGTTCCAGAACTAAGGTGGGCTCCTTTAAGAAGACTGTTTTTTGGTAAAAAAGTCTAATCTGGCCTTACTCTATTTTTGAGGCTGATTAAGTGGTTTGCAACCTTGCTTGGGTGAACGCCTCATGTATTTGCTCTCATATGATCCTCTTCTCTTATGTGGTACGACTGAACGACTACTGATCACACCTACTTCCTGGGAGTGTCCTTCACTGGATGGATGTTGTGAAGGGGTTTTTTTCTTTTCTTTAACCATATAGAAACGGATCCATGCAAAAGAAAAGCCTTTTTGAGTCCTGAGCTCACCAGGTGCGCCTCTTTTTCCTCAGGATGGTACCGAAATGTTGAACTTTGGCCACTCCTAAACACTACCCGCTAATCTCTCTGATGAGATTTCTTCTTCTTTCTGCAGCCAGATGGTCTGTTTCACTTCCATTGAGAGCGTCCTTTCGACTGCATGATTGTTCAAAAAACAAACTGCAAAGCTGCAACACCTGGAATCAACTTCCAGACCCTGTTACCTGCTTGAATTCAATGATGGGCTTAACAAGGGACTAGCCCCACTGCAAGCCACTCGGAAGATAGCGTTTGAGTTAGATTGTCCACCATTATTTGGTGCCTTGAAAAAGAGGCGGCGAGCGGACGATAGGTGAGGAGCCGCGAGCTTAATCTCCTAAACCCTTCTCCGCCAATCTGGATGTTGAAATGACCCTATAACATGCCGAAAAGCTGAGAGTCTGCACTTTAAGCCCCCATATCTGTGTACATATATGCAAACTGGTATCCTTGAAGTATCTTTTGGTAACACAGCTAAGCAAATAAACAGAACTTGTTGTCCCCAGTGCTCCAAATATAAGTAGGCCGGTGGACTAACTGTAAGAGCTATACGAAGTCCTCGGTAGCCGTTTAGCGTCTTTATTTTAAAATGTACCAGATAAACTCGAGTTCTGCTGAAAAAGCTCAGCCCAACTGACCGTACCCCATCCACGTATTAATGGCAACACACTTGTTTTTCTGTTTCTGTGTAATACTGAATATGTACAGTCTTGTAATTGTGTTTTTATACTACAGTGTTAATATATGTTTCCAGTCCAGAGACTACAGGTGTAAATGAACTCATAGCTCACTCTGGTGCAGCAAAGTAGCTGTGCACGGTCCCTGATAAATACACACACAAATAAATAAATAACTAAAACCTGGGATCAAAACTGTTTTGGTACATTCTCATTACAATATCGATTAAAGAATAGTAGTATTAATATTTCAAGTAAGACGATTTGATAGCTTTATAGTTAATATTCAATCTTAAACTCAAACTACATCTAATGCAGAAAACTAAATGTGTACAATGTACATAACTGATTCACAACAGTGGACATAAACTGGTTACTGGGTGGACACTTTGTTTGCCGAAGTAACCACAACACACTCAACAATTCAACAGGTATATTAAACAATGTGGTGTATGTTATGTGCATTTGGGGTTAAGTGGAGACACTTTAAACAACGATTTTCTGAACAGAGTTTGGTTTTAGTCTGACTTAACTAAATAACGGATAACACTCAGTAACAAACATCTAACATTAACACAGGCGACAGTCGTGTGTTTGGTCTTTGACACTGATATGATAAGAGTTGAAAACATTGTATTGTGCCGACATGATGACTACCTTTGACCTTAAAGCCCATCTTCTTCCAGCAGCTGACTCTGTTTGCTATCACACTAATACTGACCGCTCCTCTGGTGAAACATACCTTGGTTTTTGACCTCCTGGTGCTGCCTGCTTTTCTTCTCCGCCTTGACCTTCGGCATTTTTACTTGTTTTTATTCGTTTTAAGATCCAGGAAACCCAATTTTCAAACAATAATCCTAACTATGTCTCTGGGAGGGGAACACACGTGTAGCCCCCTTGTTCTTCTTCACTGACAGGAAGTGCTGTAGGTATGAAAGCTTTCTTCTCCTCCTGTGTCGCCCTCTAGTGGCAGCTGGACGTTACTTACATTGCCTTAAAAACAAATCATACTCTTAACAGTTTTATCGATTATTTATTAGACAATACAATACAGAAACATACAAAAATAACATAAATGGATTATTTCTCTAATCAGAGATGGGAAATTCCTCCAGTGTCATGGCGATGTCTCGAAGTTTGGGATCATCCAGCCAGTTGACTTTACAGGCCAAGAGGATGCCCTGAAAACAGACGTTTACATTAATACACCAGCTGCAAAAAATTCATTGTATGCATTAACCATTTCCAAACATTGTACTGACACATTGTGTATTTTCTTTCCTGCAAAACTTACCCTGAGGACATTCTGTGTCATGATGGCCATCTTTTTATATTTCTCCAGGTTGGCCTGACCTTTCTCCAACGCAGCTTTGTACTTCTCTGTATCTGGGTGCTCTTTCCTCGACATCATCTCTTCCATCTCTTTCATTTTCTCATGGGTGAGCCGTTTCATCTCTATACACACACACACACACACACACACACACACACACCACACACACACACACACAAAGTAAAGTAAAAGTAAAGTAAAAGTAAAGTAAAGTAATTTCTCAAAACACTGGACTGTGGAAAAACTAAATTAAACTTTAATACTTCTTTTGTATAAACCATACGACATACCAAGCCTCTTCTTCTGTATTTCCGTGATTTCATCTTGAAGATCTCTTGACTCCTGTTAACAAAACATCGAGTCCGGTCCACAATTAATTATCACAATTTCACGTAACACTACATTTCAATACATCTTGATTTGTGGCAGCAAATATTTAAATTTGTATGACCTTCTCTCACATCTGACCAATAATTGTAAACAAATCTATATTATCAGACCATCAAGAACAAAGTGATATTAATAGTATTGATTGATAGTACAGTACAGTTGTTGGTGTCCTGGGTAATTAGAAATGTTGGACTAAACATAATTATCTGGTTTGCAGAAACCTTTTTAACTGCCATAAGAAGTGTTTATAGTCACTTAACAACTAATCTGCCATCTAACTTGTCACCCACAGACAGTAAACAACCTCAGTACCATTTTATCTGATGTCAAAGTGCAGTTATACAACAATTTTATAATATTGTTTTCAAGGTCATTTCAGTGCAGGAAAAACACTTCATAAACACACAATGAATGATGAGGCTGCTTACTTGCTGAAGCTGTTTTATGTGTGAACAAAGAGCCATGCAGCGATCACTCACAGCTTTCAGGGCACTGAGAAAAACACACAATGACATAATGACACACTTATGAAAAAATATATATGTTAGTTGTGTTTTAATGTGTTGTAAATCGACTTACTCTGCTTCTGAATCATTCTGTTTCAGTTTTTCTCTGATAGCGTGCCACATCTGCATTCTGAAAGACACCCGTTAAATCAATGATTTGTCAAAGTTTACAGATTCTGTATTATATATTATTTGTATATATAACTTGTATTATTATTATACAAGAAAAACGAGAAGGCATTGTTTTACCTGTGCAGTGTAAATGTGCTGTTAAAATGAATTGTCTTCACTCTTTCCAGCTCATCGACGTAATCTGGCCTGCAATATTTAATGAAGAATATATGTTAACAGAAATTAAATCTAATCATATATATTTGGTTTAAAATCTAGATCCACATCAAAAGGCTAAATTTCAAATACTCACAAGTCTCTTTCAGCTTCAGATGTACTGCAGGATCTCTTACTTTTTCCTGTTACAGGAAACATGATATTAATACTCTGTTTGTGTACTTAATGAAACTACAATATGACGAAAGTAATGCACATAGTTACATACCTGCATGGAGCTGTACTGCCATCTCAAAGCACTGGTTGGACATCTGCTGTTTTATTCTGAAAAGACAAGTAATTTAAACAATTATAAAGACTCTTATCACTCTCTTATCACAAGAGGCAATGTGCTTTAATGGGCACATGGATGAAAAGTGAGTGTTTAAAAACTGCTGTTGGGGTGTAACTGATCAAATAAGCCTTCGTAAACCGAATAATAACAGAAATGTAAAAGCATAATGCGGAGTTCGAACCTCAGCATGTCTGTAGGCGAGGTGTCCTTCTGTCCGGTGGAGCCGTCAGGAGCAGGACCATCATTCAGTACCACAGCCTCCACCATGTGGTTGAGGTTCCCCACGTTGTCAGATGAGTCCATCACAGTGACAGTGGAGGAGCCTGGAGGGACGCATCAACAACAAACCAAAGAGAAAGTGTGAGATCACCTGGGTTTGATCCGAGGAGCACAACCGCTGAACCAATTCAATATTGTTGACCCAAAAGAAAATGAATTATTACTCATATGCTACTGAATTTGCTAAACTAATACAAAAAACATGTAGCAGAGTCACACTGGAATCAAATTCTAACTACAAGGTTAATCTGAAAAGGTAAACACACAGAGTGGATGTGTAGAATAAAACAGTTTTTACTTTAGTTTTTATAATAATAGTATTTTTTAATCAGTCTTCAAGTAAAAGT
>NW_023339718.1:607459-608289 GCF_004916995.1 Morone saxatilis
ATCAATATACTGAATTATAAGTAAACATACTGCATTCAAATTTTACTTTCATCAGCAAAGTTTACTTTGTACTTTATTATTATATATTATAAGATTATATTTACGAGTTAATACTTTAACAAGTATGAAGCATTTTCAGCTGCGTTACAAACTGTTGATCAGGAAAAGGTTTCAGCTGTGAAGGGGTCCTGTAGGATTATATAGGTATTAAACAACAGGGAAACAAACTCCCTTTTTGTGAGTTAAAAGCTTTTGAATGTAAAAACATAAAATATAAAATATGTCCCTCTGATGGAGCAGAACAAGTAAACAACGTTAGTCTAAGGAGAAGTAACTTAAAATTGTACTTTAGAACAATAGTTTGATTACTAGGTAACATTATTGCGGTGGGTTAAAATATCTTACCTTGTTTGATTGAGGTTAACGTTGCCGGTATAATAAAAGTACAATGAATAAAGCCAGCGGCAGTAACGTTAAAGGATTAATGAGCCCAGTTAACGTAAAGTTACGTAAGTTATTTACTATGATTTCCAATTAAAACATTTGGCATTAACTTTACAAAAGCTTTCAGCGGCTGTCACATACGAAACATGTTTATTTTTTTACCAGAAAACAACAACAACACTGAATTAACGCCGCTGAATCGGTCGCAGGTTTTTGTTTACTTCACTCCGAAACCCCCGCCGGGATGTGACGTCACGCCCACCGCTCGCCCCCCGGTTGATGCTGCAGCGGCCCCTGCAGGCCGGGAGGAGGATAACGTATTCCTTTAATTGTCCCACAATGGGGAAATTCCAATATTACAGCAGCAAAGTGGATAGAGAAAAAAA
>NW_023339718.1:608389-615889 GCF_004916995.1 Morone saxatilis
ACCACAACAGATAACACCACACACTAGCATGGGCAATAGATTGCACAGTAATTATTGTGCCTTGATTATTGCACATTGTTATTGACAAAATTATTATTATTATGAAGTGAAAGTTGGTTTATCTAGAAATGGAGAACAGCTACACACTAAAGTTTCTTCTCTTCGACAATAATTACCTAACTTACACACAGATAAGGAGTTTGAGATTAGTGGTGTCATTGTTCATTGAGGTTTAGAGCGTCTAAAGGTTGATGTAATGAATGATCTTCAAAAACTTCAAACTTTTTGTTTGGTAGAGAGTGCCAGGATAACAAAAACTGTATGTATTGGTATTCTGTATATAAGAACAACAATATTATTGTTAAATTATCATTGAATTTTTAAACGCAAAAAAAGGCTAGTAACTATTAATTATGTGAATGCTTAATGTATTTTTTACATACATAGCCTACATACTTTATTGTCACTGTGTAAATGTTTCATGTTTCTATGCAGTGTCTGTTCATTACATTGTTAATTTTATAATAGATTATTAGAAAATAGGAGGAGTGCCATTGGACTCTCTGTTTTACAGTCTTTATACATTGATTAAAACCTCTTTAAGTTAATTTAAATTAACCCATATTTTAGATGTGTTTGTTTTGTTTATTTGTTTGTTTGTGTTCTCCTTTCATGGAATCATTATTCTAAATGTTTAACAACCATTGATAATGTAACCAAGATGTTAATAAAGGTTCAAATAAAATGTACGATTGATTGCCTTAGATTGTAAATTTAAATTCCATACAATAAAAACTCATAGTTAACATATAAATAATAATTTGATATGATCCACTCATGGCTCGCACGCATTCAAGGCTCTATTTTACTTTACTCTTGTTCTATGTTAACCATATTTTAACTATATTCTCTCAACATGCTCACTGCGGCTTTATGTCTCCCCCACTGTGGCCTCTCAATCTCGTGAGATCATCGTGATCTCGTTTCAGCGTGACGTAAAATCCGTGACCGTTTATTATTCTGCGCAGGCCTGATCCTGAACTTTGCACAGAGACGTTGTCAGCAATGGGGAGCAAGAAGAGAAGGGTGAGAAACATAAACGTTATTATGCAACAAAAAACAGAGAAATGGTTTACAGTCTTTCATACCGTCCTTACAAGCAGCAAAAAACCCAAGATCAGTTTTAGCTTGATACGACATAAAACAGAGATAAGCAAGAAATCTGAAAGGCTGAAAACAACATTTCATTTTTGCATGAAAAATATTTTTAATGATTAATAGATTATTAAAATAATTAGCGATTCTTTTTCTATCAATTGACTAATTAATTATTAATTGTTGCAAGTGTTTTGTCAATGTTCCTTTGTTTTAGCATAGTAATAACTATATTACTGATGTGGAAGCCAAGCACTAAATACTACATATTTAAGTATTTTGCTCAACATTTTGAGAAAATAAAATCATTTTCAGGAAGCCTGAAAAAACCTTATTTCAAGGAGCAGAGTGGACCTGACATACTTGTGAGGCATCTCATACCCGAGCTACTGGCTTATCATTTGATCATCTAATCAGTGTATACTACATAGCTTTGTGTGTATGTGTGCACACAGGGTATCTTGGAGCGACTGAATGCTGGGGAGGTGGTTGTAGGCGATGGAGGTTATGTGATGCAGCTAGAGCGACGTGGCTATGTGAAGGCGGGACACTGGACACCTGAGGCTGCTGTTGAACATCCTGAAGCAGGTACATGTTACCTACTCATTTATTATCATAGCATAAGTTGATTATTAAAATCTGCATATATGTTTTTTGTTTCTCTGTCAGTGCGTCAGTTGCACAGGGAGTTTCTGAGAGCAGGAGCCAATGTGCTTCAGACATTCACCTTCTACTGCAGTGAGGATAAGCTGGAGATCAGTGGCAATGTCACCAACATCACCGTCAGTGAAAAAAAACCCTATCCGACATATTCTAATAACACCCTCAACCTGTTTGCCGTATTGCACCCAATGAAAATGATCCTAACATCAGTCTGGTATCAATCTGCTCTTGTCTGATCCAGGGGGCCCAGATCAATGAGGCAGCCTGTGACCTGGCCAGGGCGGTAGCCAATGAGGATGATGCACTGGTCGCTGGGTGTGTGTCTAAGACTCCATGTTATGTGAAGAGTCACAGTGAGACTGAGGTCAAGGCCATCTTTAAGAAACAGATGGATGACTTCCTCAAAAAGGACATTGATTTCTTCATAGTGGAGGTATGAGCAGCACCCTTTAGGAATAACTGTACAAAAGATTACAATGTGCATTCAGTGTTCTTTTTTACGGCTTTTTGTCCAAGTTTAAGGTTTAATAATTCAATGTACAATTCTCCTGCAGTTTGTTGATCATGTGGAAGAGGCAGGCTGGGCAGTGGAGGTGCTGAAGACCAGCGGTAAACCAGTGGGTGCAACATTGTGTATCTCCCCTCACGGAGACATGCATGGAGTCCCACCTGGAGAGTGTGCTGTCAGGCTCGTCAAAGCTGGTACACTGACCTCCTCTGATGTGATACTTTCAGTTGGCATGTCTGACATCATGTTTTAGCTGTATAACCTGAATGTTTTTTGTGTGTATTTGATCATGTGCAGGAGCTGACATTGTTGGAGTAAACTGCCACTTGGACCCTCTGACGTGCATTCGTACAGTGAAGTTGATGAAAGAGGGATTAGAGAAAGCGGGTCTCAAAGCCCACCTTATGATCCAGCCACTGGGCTTTCACACGCCTGAGTGCAACTTGGGTGGATACACTAGCCTACCTGAGTACCCCTTCGGTCAGCAATTGTATATTTCTTTTGTGCAGAATAAAGAAAAAGATAATATATTCATTAATAATATTAATATTGTTTCATATTCAATTACATTATTATTATTCCAGCACATTAATGTAATATATTGTATGTGTTTGTTTTTGCACTAAACAGCAAACTAAAACTGCAGATGGTACACTAAGGTTTAAAAGAGATCACAAATATTTACATAACTGTCAAAAAGGGCGGGGATCTGCACTGAGTCAGTAATTCAATGCTTCTGCTCAAATAATTCAACCAAGCCTTTTGGAGAATCTGTGTCATTGTTAGTCTGCAAACTGTATTTCTATATATTTAATTAAGTACTTATACTGTATGTAAACTCTACATATGTGCAGTTTGACGACATTGATGTGACAAAATCAATACAACTAAATGCCCAGACTTAAATATTTAACTCTCCTCTCAGCAATGGAAACCAGAGCAATCACCCGCTGGGACATCCATAAATATGCAAGAGAGGCTTACAATGCTGGAATTCGCTACATTGGTGGCTGCTGTGGATTTGAGCCCTACCATATCAGAGCTATAGCAGAGGAGCTGGCTGCAGAGAGAGGATTCCTCCCACCAGCTTCAGAGAAGCACGGACTCTGGGGAGCTGCTCTAGAGATGCACACTAAACCCTGGGTCAGAGCCAGGTAAGACTGAGCAAAAACACAGCTAGCGCATTAAAAATTAAACTGCATTAAACAGTTAATGGCAAAATAATGGGAACTTTGAATGCATGTGTTCCTGCTTTGCACAAGTGCTGGTTTAGAACTGACTAATGAACCAAAATCTGTCTTAGGGCTCGTCGAGAGTACTGGGAAAACCTTTTGCCTGCTTCTGGACGTCCAAAATGCCCATCCATGGCCACACCAGAAGATGATTATGAAAAACAGATGAAATCTAACATACCAACATAATCTCATGTATACACTATACAGTTTTCTGTATTCTTTATATGTCTGACTTTTTCATACCAAGAATGATAATAAAAACTCAAGAATTCAATCCCTTTATTTTTACAGTATTATTTGGCAGACTATAAACCTAATAACCAATTGTAAAAAAAACAGTTGGCGTTTTTCTAGTTAATACACTTTTTAGTTGTAAAACATTTTCATAGACTTATATTTGTTGATTGATTGTTGTAATCTGCTGCTAAATAATTTAATGAATAATAAATAAACACATTGCTTTTTGAACAATCCTGTTTCATTAAGAAAACTTATATTTGTTACTGTATGTGGATATTAGATTTAGCAAGTGATGTGGACCAACTTACCTTGTAAGTACTATAAGCATAAGACACCTCTTCTGATTTTTAGTACAACCACTGACACTGTTAACAAAAATACTTTGCTGCTTTTTTGTTGTTTGACTTAATGTATTAATTCCCCTTATGTCACAATGTAGATGCCCTTTTTCCTTTACATAGAAGTTTTATATGCAATTGCATTTACTGATATTCTGATTAAAGTAAGAGGGAAAGGGAACAGAAAGGGTTAGGGGCAGATCTTTGACATGAAAAGGGGCAGTGCAGCTGTTAGAGCAGGTGTACAGCCCACTCAGCCTCTGTTAGCTGCAGCAGTCCTAAAATACAGTAGTGTCCCTGTTTCAGTGTTTCTCGGATCCTGATTGAGCTCAAACGAACCTTGATTAAACTTTCTTTAAAGTTTTGCAAGCTAGCCAGGGACATTGTTTATGATGGAGAGCAAGAGGAGGGTAAGGCAAAGAAACATTGAAAGCTATTTCTTGTTTAGACCCGAGCAGGTAGTCTTATCTCTCATGTAGTTTGTGAACATTGTTGACTGAACTGGTCAAAACACCAGAGCAAATTA
Organism: Morone saxatilis; assembly: GCF_004916995.1. Lineage (NCBI taxonomy): Eukaryota > Metazoa > Chordata > Actinopteri > Moronidae > Morone > Morone saxatilis. The sequence continues at coordinate 613,055 of NW_023339718.1, forward strand.
AAACCTTAAATACTGCATTTGCAAAGAGAAATTTCCTGCAAAATGTTAATCTAAAATGTTAAAAGATACTGTGAGCTGAGGATGTTTATCACACTGTTTTTACAGTTTCATCATTCATATTCAGATTTAGATATTTGGATGATTACGGAAAAAGCACATTTCCTGAGCCCTGGAACAGGTCCATGCCTGGAATTATTTACTAGGGGAGATTAGCAGGGGAAGGGTTGCATCATATTAACTATTTACAGTGGTGGAAAGTAACTAAGCACATTTACTCAAGTACTGTACTTAAATACAGTTTTGTGGTACTTGTACTTTACTTGAGTTTTTCCTATAGTATTGTGCTACTTTATAATTCTTCTCCTCTACACTTTTGAATGGTCTTCCAACAATATTTTACTTTTTACTTCACTACATTTATTTGTCAGCTTTAGTTACTAGTTACTTAGAAGATTCAGATTAATAATACAGATATAAATCAACTAATATATTATGTGTTATAGACTGAACTACCCAGCAGTATATAAAGTATAAAGTTTCATTTGTGCATTGACATAGTAGTTAACCCGAGAGGTCTCTTCAGAGAAATTCACACTTGGCATACTTCATGTTGATGTTTATGAGGCTTTGTTGTTGATAAGATGGAGACCTTGTGGGTGTTCCAGACTCAAATCATAAAAATAAATGAGAAACAACATTGACCAAGGGTTACCATATCGTAGCTAGCATGATTATACATGATTCTGTATGTAGGCATTTTACTTGTAACAGAGTACACAGTGGTATTACTATTTTTACGCAAGTAAGAAATCGGAGTTGTTCCTTCTTTGCTGACTATACAGAATATCATTAAATAGGCTGGCAAGCAGTTAGGAAGAATCAGTAATGTGACCATGTTGACAACTGTTTAACATGTTGGCTTACTTATTGATTATGTCTTGTAAATCTAGAGTATTACCAAATGTGCACGGCACTATATAAGACTCGAAGCATTTCCAGGAGACATGGAAACCTTATTCATTTAAAATTACATATGAGTTTATTATGACATGCCTGTTTGAGGCCAACATACCTGAGTTGCATGTTCTTAAACTAATCTCTGCATTTCAGGGGACATTTGCCTAACATAATAGTGGGTGCATGCTTTTAATGAGTACACTAACTATCCACATGTGTGTGTGTGTACTTTCAGGGTATCTTGGAGCGACTAAATGCTGGGGAGGTTATTGTAGGAGATGGAGGTTATGTGATTCAACTAGAGCGACGAGGTTATGTGAAGGCTGGACACTGGACACCTGAGGCAGCTGTTGAACACCCTGAAGCAGGTATAAACCTGTCTATGGTTGGATGAACTGGTTAGGGGTCCTGGGCCAAAACTAGTCGACTCACATTGTTAGCCCTATTTATTTGTGCAGAATCTGTCTGCCTGAGTATTTCAAATAAACCACCTCTCTCTTCTCTTTTTCTCTCTTTCTGTGTCTCTGTCAGTGCGGCAGCTGCACAGAGAGTTCCTGAGAGCAGGATCTAATGTGCTTCAGACATTCACCTTCTACTGTAGTGAGGATAAGCTGGAGATGAGTGGAAATGTCACTGACATCACCGTCAGTACAAAACCTTTATAGTCATATTATAAAATCTGATGACACATTTATTCTGTTTACATTACATGATGACAATAATGCTCACATCAGTCTGGTATCCCTCCAATCTGCTCTTGTCTGATCCAGGGGGCCCAGATCAATGAGGCAGCCTGTGACCTGGCCAGGGACGTAGCCAAAGAGGGTGATGCATTGGTTGCTGGAGGTGTGTCTCAGACTCCCTGCTATGTGAAGAGTCACAGTGAAGCTGAGGTCAAAGCCATCTTTAAGAAACAGATGGAGGATTTCCTCAAGAAGGACACTGATTTCTTTATAGCAGAGGTATGACTAGCAAGAGAGATAGGTGTGTACAATCGATTGTAATGTGCTTAAACCTGCATTAATCAGTATTTTTTATCTCAACACTCAATGACAGTTTTGTTTCTAATAAACTCTGATAAACTCACTTTATACTTTGTGCCCAACACAAAATAGACCCACGAAGTTAGCAACTAGCTTGGGGAAATGGTGGAGCATGTAGCAAAGCCAGATATTTTTCTCATTGGTGGAGACCAGACCTTAACTAAAACCACGTAGCACATTGACTGCTTTAATGTTTGCGTGCATATTTTTTCTACAGTACTTTGAACATGTGGAAGAGGCAGGCTGGGCAGTGGAGGTGTTGAAGACCAGCGGTAAACCAGTAGGTGCAACATTGTGTATCTCCCCTCACGGAGACATGCATGGAGTCCCACCTGGAGAGTGTGCTGTCAGACTCGTCAAAGCTGGTACACTGACCTCCTCTGATGTGGTACTTTAAGTTAGCAAGTCTGACACCATGTTCTAGGTGTAAAACCTGAATTTGTTTCATATGTGTATGTGATGTGCAGGAGCTGACATTGTTGGAATAAACTGCCACTTGGACCCTCTGACGTGCGTTCGTACAGTGAAGTTGATGAAAGAGGGATTAGAAAAAGCTGGTCTTAAAGCCCACCTTATGATCCAGCCACTGGGCTTTCACACACCTGAGTGCAACCACACTGGATACGTCAGCCTACCTGAGTTCCCCTTCGGTCAGCATCTTCTTTTTCTGTAGGATGAAGAAGCAATGAAATATGTTAAAAAATAGTTTAGGTTTGCATTTTGTATATTTAATGTAAGTCTAAACATGTTAGTGTAAAGTTCATGTATTTGTACCTTTTTAAACTCATCATATGTGCAGTTTGATGATTACAACAACAAAATCAATATAACTAAA
>NW_023339718.1:620889-628098 GCF_004916995.1 Morone saxatilis
ACGTTGTTTTAAACAAAGTAGCCTGTATTAACACACCGTTTTACTACCCTGCACCCGACTCTTAAACAGTGCCAGCGTCGGTTGCGAGCAGCGTTATTGTTTTTGTTTCATCACTTTGCAGAAATGTCCTTCACAATGGAGGATAATTTGGAGTCGGGGTGGGTAGCCGTCCGCCCGAATGCGTTTGAAGAGAAGGAGAAGCATAAATTTGTTTTTATCGTCGCCTGGAATGAAGTGGAGGGTAGATTTGCCATTACGTGTCATAACAGGACGGTGCAGAGGAGAAGCTTTGGTAGGGACCCTCCGGTGGTGGAGGTAACCAGCCTGGATGGAGACAAAACAAAATGGCCCGAAAGTCCCGTCAGGGATAAAGTATCTAGGAGCCCCAGCAAAGGAGCCAGAGAGGGAGTGGATAAAGGCTGCAGCCCTAAAACCAAGTCCGCCATGGCAACAAAACCAAGTCCTGTCAAAATTCAAACTGTGATTAAATCTGCAGCATCTCCAGTCAGTCCGGACATTGAGGTGTTAAAATCACTAAGAGAGGACCAACTGTCCCCGTCACTGGACAGCTTGGACCTGGAGGATCTGGATAGTCTGAGCAGGGAGGACTGCAGCTGGGCCGGACTCTTCTCCTTCCAGGACCTCCGGGCGATCCACCAGCAGCTGTGCTCGGTGAACTCGGATCTGGAGCCCTGCCTCCCGGTGTTTCCGGAGGAACCGGCCGGGATGTGGACGGTGCTGTTTGGCTCGGCGGGAGTACCTGAGACTGAAATGGATGAGCTTTGCTACAGTTTACAGGTGTACCTAGGCCACGCGCTCGATACGTGCGGGTGGAAGATCCTTTCGCAGGTGCTGTTCACGGAAAACGACGACCCAGATGAGTACTATGAGAGCTTGAGTGAGCTGAGGCAGTCAGGGTACGAAGAGGCGCTCAACCGTGCAACAAAACATCTGCAAGAGGTGAGAGTTTTTGTGGTGCCCCCACAGCATCTCCATGATTACATTGGTTTATTATTAACACAGTCTGTAACTCACATTCACACCCTTTCCAGACCACACTGGACTGCTTGAGGCTGTGTCATACCAAAGTGATAGTGAGGAAGTGTGATGCACTAGCCATTAATCAGAGGTAGATTGCACCCGGTTAAGTACAAAGCAATGTAATATACAAAAAAGCTCATTAATCAAATCATCTAATCAAAATGTGTGAACTATGATACCAGCAACAGAAGCATATTTTAAGCATCACTTTAACACACAAAATATCTGGTAAACTGAGTGTAGATGTGTGGATCATCCAGTAGATCACACTTATAATACATTAGTGGCTATCCAGTAACAAGACCTCCTGAAGGTTTAATTGCTCTTTGTGTCAGTTAACCTCTTTTGGTATATGTGAGCCAAGTAGGATCAGCATGTGAATTATCATGTGATAAACCAAACATTAAGAGCTTAAATGGTACCCAACACATACATTAGGTACAAGCATTAAATTAATTGAGGTCTGTGAGAAAAAAAGGCCACCAGCAGTTGCAGTATGAAACAAGTCAACCCACAACCAAACCTTCACAGGCACAAGACAGAAACATACAGACATGTCCTTTAACGATTGCACAGCTGACAGGGAAAGTCTTTCCATTATTCCAATCTCATTGGATAGCTAGTGTGCGATGAAAGGATTTGTAAAATTAGATTGTAACTGTAAGTAAGTTATATTATATCCTCTCTGCTGCTTACACAGCTGAGAAAGTCAAGTGCACACGCACACAGACACACACACACACACACACTTTAAGAAATTCTTTCTGGTTAAAATTAACCTGTTGATGTAATTTGCACAGTCATCTTCTGTGACATTGCTGTTCACGGTGAGAGGTTACTACCTAGCCCCATCTCATCCACTGCATGGAAGACGGACAGAGAAGTGGCTGTGCCCTGCTCTTTAAAGGAGGTGGCGCAGTTAAGCAGACGTGGAGTTTCCAAACTAACCAGTTTGTCTTCATCCTTGAAGTCTTTTCTCCTCTAAAACCCCCAAATACTATTTGAAAACTCTTCTGATAAAGCATAAATCTCACCTTGTGTCCCTTGTGTACTTTTTCTCCTCGGGTGTCTTATTTGCCTCAGTGTAAGCCAAGCTGTAATGGGCTCAAAGGTGAGATTGATTTTTTTTTTGTTTCAATCAGCATTTTTTGGTTTTGCAAGAGAAAAGACTAAAAATGAAGACTAACTGGTTGTCTTATCAAATCTATGTCTGGTCCCCACATCTGTTAAAGAGCAGCATATAGCTGCTTCCATGAACTCTGGGACGGTCTCCCACCTTGTTGTTACCATGACTTAACCAACTATCAACAGTTACAGTTACAGTCAGTTAGTTTTTATTATTCAGACTCCATCACCACTTTTGTCTGCCTTTCTCTGTTATTTAATTATGAAGATTTGAGTAACACCATATTTCAAAATGTAATGATAATGAGTCACTTAATGTGATATCAGATTTATTTTTTTGTCTCTTTTGTTCTGATTATACTGTCAGAAACTGACAAATCTATGTATCAGGAAATAATTTCGTCATAAATACTGATAATACTATAATATATAAATAATACTATAATATTTTTAATTGAAAGTGGCACATATATTAAACAGATCAGCATTAAACTATTAAAGAATACACACACACCCTGTAGTTTTAGTGCGTACCAGTAAAAAAAAACATTAGTCTGGAAAGCTAAAAAGAACAACAACAAACAAGAAAATAAAACTGTGATATTTTGAGTAAATGTAGTTAAAACCATAGGCTGTATATGGTTAAAGCTTGTCACTGTGTCAAATAACATACAGTGTAGAATAGCATGGTTCCAAACCAGCCACTGGTGTAATCAGACGTGATTACCACACAGAACATGTTTTCAATGTTGTTAGTAATACAACAGATGTGTGGCAGTGAACATGAGTTGTACAAGCATTTAATAAATAGTTATAAAATATGTCTTGAAGCTATAATAAGAATAAACATTTCTGTGAAACACTTCTGTATGTTTATAATATAATAAAACGCTAGAACCAATACTTAAAATTTCAACTTAGTTCTGCTTTATGTCTTTGATTTGACACAGTGGAGACATAATCCAGACACCATACACGATCCAGACCTGCTCCTCCTCTTACACACTAGTAGCAGCTAGTGATTGATTAACTGCTCTTAATATAAACAGACATTACTTTGATACTCACAGGCTCTCACATTGTCCTACTAATCAATTGTGTTAGTTTAATGTAGCCTTGACTTATTGAGCCAGATAGTGCAAGAAGTCCTCTGAGAGAGCAGATGAGACAGAGAGCATTAATGAAAGATTTTGCCATTATTGGACAGCTTTACTCCTGACCATTATATCGGCTGATACATCAACTTTGAGCGTTAACTGTATTTATAGAATAAATATCTTTCAAATACATGTAGTATCGGCCAATGCCATTTTAGTTTAACAATTCTCAAATACACACATATTCGTTTCGAATGCTGCATTCTGACATCCAGCATGACCTCAATCATTTCATATAATTAAAATAATATCTGCAATTTCTATGCTGAAATAAAAAAAACAACAACTTTATTTTAAGCTTACACTGTTCATAACTCCAGCAGTAAAGCAAGGTCACAATATAATAAATGTAATATCTGCTTGTATGTTTACTGTCTTTGCAAAAGTAAGAACGAGTCAGGAGACTACATCCATTTATACTGATTTGTTTATATGATTTTCTGGCTGAGGTGTTTCCTCTCTGTTCTGATTTTGGCAGTGAAAAAAAATCTGAGTAGCATAGAGGAATTACCCACATGTCATTCCTCCCAGTCAGTCCCACACCCACTCCTATTTTCACACACCACAAACAGACAGAAAACCAGACACAGGAAGCTTTGTGTTATTGCCCTTCCTGAGCAAGGAAAAATCAGCCCAAGATAATTTGCACCAATTGTTTCAATAAATGTTTGACACCCTATGGGATTTCCAGTTTCCTTAAAGGTGCATTCATCCCGACGATGGAGGAGGAGCTACTGATCTTATTGAGCTCTTTATCATTGCAAATGCTGTGTACTTTATTCAAACACAGTCAAAGCTTGTTGGGTCATAGGATCTTACACACACACACACACACACACACACACACACACACTGGCCTATTGATCCTCCCACTCCATTTAAGGGGCTGAGTTAATGGCTATTTCAGTGGTTGCTGGTAGCCTATAGGATTGTTCAGTCTGGCAAAAATGTGTCTGTATTGATCTTATTCCCAGCAGCAGAATAGACTCTGCTCACTCAGCCATGCTCTGTGCACTCAGATATACTCCTATTATTTACAGTGTCACAAAGCATCGTCTCAGCGTGAGGTACAAGTTTCAATTCACCGCCGAGTGGCAATAAAAGAGGTGTTTAAGTATGTTCTTCCTACTTTTGTATACTTGTGATGGTTTAACTGACAGTGTTATCACTCTGTTATATGGTGTTACTTTGTTTGAAACACAAACAAACAAACAACAAACATCTGCAGATAACACTACAGCCACTTATATATTTGCCCTCTGCTCAATGTGCACTTTTTCTGATTTGTGCATAACTTATTTATTCTATTCTATTCAATTCATTTCAAGGGGGCTTTATTGGCATGGGAAAAATATATGTATACACAGATAAAACATAACTTGAAATAAAACTAAAAATAACAAAATTAATAGTAGACTTGTAATTAAAATACAAAAACAAGTAAGTGAAATAAATTATATAATATAAATGTAATATATATATTAATGTGCTTTCAACTGGTTTAAGTTTTTTGTTTGTAGTTTTCCAACTACATTTGATATGGATAATTGCAAATGCCATATTACCAAGGTCTTACAAAGAACTTAAAGGGGCTATAAATATTGATATGTTCTGATATATATCTGTATATATAGTTGTTTATATATAGAATTTATCTATGTGTGCATGTGATTCAGCTGCTGGAGAGGCACAAGACAATGGACAGTATGGTGGAGCTGTTGGAGCTGTATGAGGAGGAAGATCAGGCATATGGAGGCCTGCTGGAGGCCTCCACACAGCTGTACCAGTACCTGCTGCAGCCTTTCAGAGACATGAGGGAACTAGCAATGCTACGCCGGCAACAAATCAAGGTAACAATTTGCACCAATTAAAGTTTGCAGTTTATGTATTGTGCATATACATGTGTGGACAAGCATTAAGAGGCAGCTCCACAGAAAATTAGTGAATCATCTTCCATATTTTGTGTGGTAGTTTCATAAAACCTAGGTTCTTACAGAGTTTGGTCCCAAATCTGTTGACCCAGTAATTTGCTGAAATCTCTTTGGCAGTCTACCAAGCCTTCTAAACTTTTTGAGTCACAGTTCTTCACTGACAAGTACACAGTATACCCACATACACACACAGATGGTCACTAGATTTCTGTAGTGAAAAATGGTGTATTGTAATGGTGAAATCCAGCTATGAGAAAATGACAAATAAGACTTAAAGGTTTGTGCTTTTTGTGTTGTTTCTGGTTCCCTATTTTTATAGACCATGTGAACCATTTTTTCTGACTCCGGGGGGTTATTGAGATGCTATGCTTAACTAGTGTATTTGGGAAGCGCTCTACTATGCAGATGAGCCTAGATTCAGTGATGTATTTCTGTATTTCTCTATAGACACCAACATGGAACAGTCATAAAACACAATGGATGGTCACAGGAAATTCTCATGTCTCTTTAAATAGGGTCTGCTCTGTACAAGTGTGTATGTGTGTATGTTTGACTGTGATGTATTATGCAAGATGAATTGTCTGGTATATTCTGATCAGATGTCTTATGGTTATTCAAGCAATGGTAGGGTGGTGAGATGTATTTAATCGCAAAGAGAAGATGGAGGCTAGTGAATGGATAAATGGTGGAAAGGCTCTGTTCAATTATTGCAGTGCTGATGGCACATTTATATTTAGCTCACTGACTCACACACAGCACATCAGTATAAAAAAACGCCAGTATCACATTACTCCATACATAACATCCATCAATAAAGATGCAATCATTTACACACATATATGCACACACACAGCTTCCCCCAACCTTGGATGGAAAAACACCTTCCGGTCAGTTTTGTCCTTTTCCACATTATCTGAAACATTTGCGGGATGTGGCAGTTGGGGGTTGAGTGACATACTGTGAGCTGGAATGGAGCCCCGTGGATCTCTAATTTCCTGAAGTCTCACAGAGACATGAATAACTCATGTTGTGTGTGGCCCTATAGGTTTACTGCAGGTACAGGTTGATGCTGACACACTCAGATCAACAGGCATGCAGCAGAAATTCACAAGAGAGCAAAGTTAGAGAAGTTTCCAGTTTAGGCGTGGCTGAATAAATGTTTTCAATTCCAGTTCCTGCAGTGTCTCACCTCCCATGAATACAAGAATGTAAGCAGCGTGTTATATATGTCTTTTATTAAGCAGAGTGAGGGAACAGAGGGAAATAATCATTTGTTTCCAGTGTCATTTCATATTAAGGTATTTTGACCAAAGTTTATATCATTACTTCTTTTTGGAATGAAAACTATTTTAAGACTGTGATAAATTAAATGTCTTGTTTAAGAGGATTAAGAGAGGACAAAATTCTGACACATTAACATCTGAAACAAATGAAGAAGTGTATGTTGCCAATCAAATGGGTGCTATAATCAAACTGAAGATACATTTATTGGCTAATTTACTGAAAGAATGCTCTAGTATGGCCTTTACTTCCCACATGGCAGTACGTTAGACATCCTTTCTGATCTGTGGAGTAGTATTTAGATTCTAGACTAGAAAACCTGCATACTGTAACTCTCACTTTTCTCTTTCAAAACAATAAACTATTAACAACGCTGACCCACTACATAAGTACAGTAATAGGTCAGAGCTGACAGTCAGCTGTGTTTGCTTTTACCTCAAATCACTTCTTTACTGCTCAGATGTTTTTGGCAGAGCCAACTCTCTACCTTCCTGTCTCTGTACTGTGCACTCTTTAGTTTTTATTTTTACTGCAGCACATTAAGTCACTCACAAATATGTCAGCACAAGGAATCTCTTAAAGGCTTTGCCAGAAAGAAGGACGAAGTAGTGGCAAAACTTGCAGGTCCTACCGAGATTTGAACTCGGATCGCTGGATTCAGAGTCCAGAGTGCT
>NW_023339718.1:628107-638360 GCF_004916995.1 Morone saxatilis
TGCTAACCATTACACCATAGAACCTCCTACCAGCATGATGGGGGGAAAGGGGAGTTTGAACTCACACTTCCGGGTCTATTTATAGCCTTCAGTGTTAAACTTGCAAACAGAATGGCTTTATGTAGCTCCTCTTCATCTGAATTTTAGTTGTGGGTTTGTTTTTCTTTTTCTGTTAGCCTTTGCTGGCCATTAATCCTTATTTCTGTCTTTGACATAACCTCAAAATGCTGCTGTCTACCCTAAACCTCCTAACTCAGTCACACTGGAAACTGATTAAACGTGAGGACTGTAAAAAGAATATCAGCTGTAAAGCATACACATGCAGCTACTCAGTGAAATCTGTATCCTGGTTAATATTGAGACAAGACTAACAAGATTGAACAGATAATATATTTACACTCTCCATGTAATATATACTCAGAATGTATGTATGTATGTATGTATGCGACTTGTGGATTGTCTGGTTTGAATGAAAGGAAATCTGAAGTAGCCACAGTGTGTGGCCTTCATTGGAAGAATGTCAGTGTATAGTATGTCAAAAAGTAGCAATTGATTTGATTTGACCAAATAATCACAAATTATGTCCAAATTCCCTGTATTTTCAATTAACTGAATAGCATCAGTTTTAAATGGGTTTACTGCATTAATACAGACTGTACGATTAACAGAGAAAATATGATAAATAGTGAATGCATTGACAACAATAATGAAGCCCACACTGATAAATGAGCTAGCATATTCCAGTGTATACACTGATCTTCATGTAGCAAAACAAGCCCATACGGTATATTTCAATAGTAATAGCTAAAGCTCCAGTAAGATGAAGTAAAGAAAATGTAAAACAAATCATACGATGTAAAACCAACAGGTCTAAAATTACACTATGTATAGGAATGCAGAAAAAAAATCAAAGGGCTGAGCACAGGCAACCTGACAGCAGGAAATTGCAGTGCTAAATGATACTGGTGCACTGCTGAGTAGTGCAGTGTGAGCTGAGGTGCAACGGGGTTACTTAGGGGCAGACAGGGATGCAGCTCTGTAAGCTTTGCTGCTCACTTTCCTTCTTTGTGCTGAACAAGCACCTTTTGTTTTCCTCTTAGACATCAGGTAGTTCATTCCTCTGATTTTTGCTCCGTGTTGATCAGTGTCTTTACTGATGTCCGTGAGTGGTTAACTGAGACATAGGAATGTCATTTTTCATTATGGTTATACATGTGCAAAAATATATAGTGTGTAGTACTACATCTGAAACATTAAATATTTTGTTTTCGTTTTTAAAGGTTTTTACAAGTTTAAGTGAATAAAATGGTTAAATTATCATTCCTCCTTTTATCAGCAAATAAAAAATTTTAAGAAGGAATTTCACAGTTCTTTTTTTCCCCATGAAATTCTTGTCATGAAAAAAGCTATATTAATTCCCCATGTTCTGTCTAAATGGTGATTATGCTTTTGTAAGCTGGTTGAAACTTGAAATATGAAAAAAAAATGTCTTTACACAGATATATGCATGTGCATTTAAATGTGTTTATGGTAACATGTATGGACAAAATGCTGCTTTTTGTCAGTGCTTCCATATGTTGGATTGTAGCTCCCTCTCCAGGCCTGCTTTCTCTGGTGAAACTATTGAGATAGAGTGCGCATTTCTATCTTATCCTGTCCCTCATAGCATGCAGTCATTTAAGTCAGAGAATCCCTCTCTGCAACATGTGTACAATATACTGTACTGTCTTGTATACCACCAAGTAATGACTCCTATATATAAATAAGGAAAAAATTTCTAAACCCATTCAGTCTTGCCACTAAGTGGCAGTGAGTGTGACTTTTGGGGTTCAAACAACCTCTGAATCTCAAATGAGAAAGTAGCAGTGTTATCCTCTGGATGCTATATACTTTATATACAATACATGTTTTTTGGGGGAGCTGTTTCTCACACGATAAATCTTTTTCATACTCTATCAATGATGCCTGTCGTTCTTAGTCTTGCTGACAAAAATATGTTCATTCTCTCTCAACAGATTTCCATGGAGAATGACTACTTGGGCCCAAGGCGAATTGAAGCTCTGAAAAAGGAGGACTTCGACTGGCAGAAGAAAGCTCAGGAAGCAGTCCTAAATATCCAGGAGTTTACTGTAAAATACTTTGAGATCACTGCCAAGGCCCAGAAAGGTACAGTATGTCATCACTGTCAATGTCAATGTCAAGTCAATAAAGCAGCAGAGGAATGACTTTGAATAATCACACACAGCACGCAGGCACACACACACACACGTAGTGGAAGCATTGGCCTGCTATTGACCTGTGTGTGGTTTTGAACGCCAGGGCTAATGTGATTTGGTATTAATGAGGCAGTGCAGACAGCCGTGCTTTGACAGGGACAGGAGGAAACAAGGACAACCTATTGATCAAAGAGCTCTGCCAGCAGATTGTCTCTGTGCAGGGTTACTCCACAACGCGCCCCTGCTTATCCCAGTTTTTCTCCACTACTGATTGGGCCATTTATTATCTGACACTTATTAGATCAAAAATGTAATAAGGTTCAAATGAAAGCTTCAAGTGAAAACTAGAATGAAAGAAGTTGTAATGTCTAAATTGGGCCAATAGATGTCTCCCTCTACATTACTGAAATAATGCTTTACTCCTGTGAGACTAAAGTCTTCACATTAAATTGAAAAGAATTGTGGGTGACATGCCCACTCATTGTACGAGAGGAGAAAGTTTTGTGATCGAGTTGTTGACTCACTTTCACACAAGTGCACGTCAATTTAAGCTGCGTCAAGTTTCACTGCCAAAAGTACATTGCCTTTTGTTTGTCTGTGTGTGTGTGTTGTGTGTATGTGTAGGCGTGTATGAGCGTATGAAGGTGGACCAGCGTAAGTTTGGTAAATCTTCATGGACAGCGGCGGTGGAGCGCATGGAGAGACTTCGCTACTCTGTCGCAAAGGAAACTCTGCAGCTCCAGAGAGCCAGGGAGATCTGTCTGGAGCAGAGGAAACACACACTTCGAGACGAGGTGTGGTCATAACACGTAATGCTATACGAAACACATATGCACACACAGTTGTTTTGTGACTTAGTTTTTTGTCCCGGGCCCTTTCTTTAGATGCAGAGTCTGTGTAGCAGCGAGGATGCCATGGCCCTCTTAGACCACATGGAGACACAGTACTATGAGCTTCAGCTCCAACTGTATGACATCCAGGCTGAAATACTACAGTGTGAAGAGCTGCTTCTCACTGCTCAACTAGACAGCGTTCGCAGACAGATGACAGGTATTTTGGCCCAAGACTTACTTGCTACTTTTAGATAAATCTTGCTTACAACAAGCCCCTTGAGATGCATGTAACATTTTCAAGAGAGTCCAGATAAGACATTACATTTCACAGACTATTCTATACTGTTTGCTGTGCATGAGCTACAAAATAGTCTGAATAATTACATTACTGGTGTGTAGTGAAATGAAAGATCTGTACCTGTGTCCGCAAAAGTCTTTTTTTGTACACGTGTTTTTAGAGCGTCAGGATGAGGTGGTCTACTATGACACCTTTGAAAGTGCAGATGATATTACAGAGGATGACACTGCAGAGAGGGAAGAGCTTCGCAGACTTCAGGTCAGCGCTCGACAGCTGGAGGCAAGAAGGGGGCGCATTACTGCCAAGCGCTCCTATCTGAGGAACAAGAGGGTGTGTACACCTTGCTCACATTCACATTTATTTTCATTCCTGAAGCGTATCCTGCACTGTGTATTTTTGTTTGATTGAAACAGTGTCCTGTTTTTATTATGTATAAATAATTTTATTTTTATTTTATATACGCTGTAGTTATATTTGATATATTTGAATATTAGATTTCGCTTTGAGAATACACAAGAAGTAGAAATATAAATGAATCACTCGTGATATCAGCTTATAAGATGTAATGACCTGTTATCATAAATGTCCAGGAACTATTAAAAGAGTCAATCTTGCCTACAACAAAATTATAAAGGCACATGGCACATAAATGGTTCTGACATACATATATTTATATATGGTATATGACACTGACCAACCTCTCCTCTTCCTGCAGGAGATCTGTGTATCCAACCACACCCAGAATCAGCAGAAACGTCAAACCATCCACAAGGACTTTATATCCCACCAGATCTTACAGGTATAAGGTTTTTAATAATGATGTGACTGTTTACCTGTAAAGCACTGTCAGTAACTCTCCTCTACTCTAAATCTCTAACTTTGTCAGCTGAAAAATAAAGAAGAAGAAGACGAGGAAAGGAAGAACAGTAGAGTTAGTCAGGAGAGACAGAGAACTCTGGACAGATTACGCACTTTCAAGCAAGTATGTATTTCCTTCTTGTGTATATTTGAATGCCATAAAGGTCTCACCAATTAAATTTTTTTTCTTACTGACTGACTTCTGTCTCGCTCTGTGTCTTTTTCTAGCGGTACCCAGGTCAGGTAATTCTGAAGTCTACTCGACTACGTGTGTCCCACAGTAGAAGACGAGACCGTGGAAGGAGCATGGAAATGAGTAGCGTGAGTGAGAGGGAGGAGCGTGTGGATTCAGTCTGTGTCCAGACGCAGGGCCAGCCGCTGTGTCTCAGTACCAGTGTACAGACGGACCCCAGCCCCAGCTCCACGCTCACCACTCAGCCAGTCACGGCCCTCACAGCATCCCTTCCTCCGCTGCCTGTGCCCAGTCCTGCAGACTCCACCTGCTCTCCGTGCTCCCTGTCCTCATTACTGGCATCCCCCATCTCCCCTCCTCCTCCACCTCCCCCACCACCTCCTTTGCCAACAAAGGAGGAGTTGTCACCTTCTGGGAGCCCAGGTCGGCATGGGCAAAAGGTTGAGGGGAAGAGTGCAGGAGAAGAGCTCTCCCTTTCCCCACTCGGCCCATTTATCCCTCGCTTCTTTGACAGTAGCCAACTGGTGAGCGCCCGGAAAAAGCTGAGGAAGACTCCAGAGTTTGACTCCCACAGCAGAAGAGGTACTGAAACTATTTAGTTCCATAGTAGGTTCTATTAGATTACCGAAATACAGTAGCCAATCACTGTCCGTTTTCCTCTTCTCTTCCTGTATGCAGAGAGTTCACCCATGGACGAGGTGCTAGCCTCCCTGAAGAGAGGCAGCTTCCACCTGAGGAAGGTCGACCAGCGGTCCCTGCCTCCTGCCAAGGGTGACGATGACCCCAACAGCATCTTGGTTCAAATTCGCAAGGGGGTCAAACTGAGGCGTGTCCCCAGGAAAGAAAGAAAGGACCAGGGAGAGCTCCCGGCCTCCACCGACCCCCTGACCAGGAGCATCCATGAGGCACTGCGCCGTATCAAGGAGGCCTCACCAGAGTCTGATTCAGATGACGATGGGCTGGCCGGCCCTGACTGGGACAGCTAGGATTCAAGACTCAGACGCAACAAATAATACACACACAGATGCCTGCACCCTCTGGCACTGCACACACTGTACTGTACTGCACTGTAAGGTGCTGTACTGTATACACACATGCACCAACACGTAGTTACTCATTCATTCACACTCAAGCACACACAGCCCAGTCACAAATGTACCTAGTGACTATGCCAGGGCCTGAATCATACCGAATATCACCAACTCACCAAATGCTCGAGAGGTCTATGGTCAACCTGTCAATTTGGTTTTCACACTACATTCACTGTCATGAAGGACATTATTTGTGTTTTTATTTCTTCTTTACGTAACTGTGGTTTTATTCCTGTACTGTTATAAGATTGTAATGATGCCATGTTTGTTTTTTAATGTTTTTCAGTTGTACCATTGAAAAGCTCTGCACTGGCCTTTTGTGACTATATTAACATTCAGAAACAGCATGTAACACAATTTACATCATCATACTGTACTGATACGGAAAGCTATTAGTGCTTTTTTCCACTTTTTTTCCAAAGCATGAGAAATTAGAAACTGTAACAAAAGTATGTAATGTGTATGGTTGATCATTTGGGATCATGTGGGAGATTGAAAAACAAATAGAAGATCCCACTGAGATTCACCATCAAACATCACCTCTGCTGACACTCTTGTTTTTTTTTACGCAACCAGTGTACTATGACTGAGCCACGCTATGCTGCACAGCTGGTTTTGTCCTGTCATAATGGGTAGTGGTAGTGTCAGACAGTATGAGGACCACTGCTTGTCTAATCTGACACTGTACAAATACTGTAAATCCTTTAGTCTGTCACACCAGATCTGCACCCCTCCCCCACTCTTGTCCTCTTCCGGCCCTCACTACCCTCCAACTCTCAACCCCTCTCTGGGTGAGGGAATATGTATCGACCCATCTGTTCGACTGCAGCATATGCCCAGGCTTGTGGGAGATATAAAGAGTCACAATAGGTTTATCATTTGGAGCCACATTTCAACAATATCTCCTAGCAGAAGCTGGTCACCTAGAGTAGGAGAGGATTAGATGAAGGGTAACTGGAAGAGCTTCAGAGTTTCTTGAGCGAGGTGGAGGTCATGTTTAGTGTCAGTACTCTTTGTAACGTGTGGGCAGACTTGGTTGGTGATTCCCGAACTTTGTATGTGGGATAGTCACGGCAGAGCTGTGAAACCGGTCACGCTTGTTTGAATGATGGATGGTTTGTGGGAGGCTAGATTCTCTCTGCGCTGTAGGTAGTCACTGTGGGCTGTGGAGAAGGCTGTCATGATTGATGCGGTTTCTCCTGCCGTCTTATTCACTTTCTCTCCTCTCCTCTATTACTTTTTTTCTAATTTCTTTCTCTGCACTCAGTGGGCAGACGCACACAGTAGGAGGTCTGTTACTCACAGTGTTGGAAGTGAAAACATGCTCATGCACACATGGACTTGTGCACTAAATTCATAGCCGACATGTGCAGAAACATTTTAGTGGCAAAGTGATTCCACAGCATCTACTCATAAGTCTTTTTTTGGGGGGAAATTGTTTCAGCACTTTCATGAAACATTGTACATTCTGAATCACTTTATCTCTACAGTAACTTTGTTTTTTTAATCATTGGTGAAACGTTTTATCTGTAGATGGATAAGTATAAAAGCACTGAACAACATGTGGAATTGGACCTACATAAGTGTGATTTGAAGGACAGTATGAGGACCAGTGGGATGCTTAGCAGCACAGGAATTCACGCAAGCATACATGTTAACATGAAACAAAAAGATGTGGATTCATAAACTAAGCTCTAAATCTGGAGCAACCTCAGCATGCACTGTCTTAAACAGCTTTGATGCGAAGATTTGTGCTTTTCTTCTTGTTCTTGTGTTGAGAGCCATTCGTGGATTAATCATGAAGCAGACACTAATGTAGAAAGAACCACCATGGAAGTATACTGTATGTTACATTATACAGCTTGGAAATAGCTCAGTGCTAAAGAAAGTTTATTATTTTCCTGGCAGAGCAAAACTGAGGCACTTTTACATGTCTTCTGTCACTGTCAGCACAGTGTTCTACCATGGTACTCTCATCGTGTAGCATGAGACAGAGATCTAACCCTGACCTGACTCTTAACTTAAATCTTACCCAGACCATACCTGACTTAAAGTCTCTTTAACAGACCAGGACAGAGTTTCCGAAAAGATGTTACAATGGCCATCAATGTGCTTAAAACTTTTGGGAAACTGGGCTCAGAATGTGACACCTTCGCCATGAATCATCTATCTATCACCTGACCTGACCATAGAAACACACTGTCATGTGTTTTACATTGATCTATAAATAACTTTAACTCTGTTTGTTTGTCAGCTAACTATGATTTTATATTGCATTTCATGCTTCATTTGTATCCAGTTTTTTCCAAAGCCTTTCCAGCCAAATTGTTTTGTGATGTGTTTACTTCTGAACATTTCCTATGTAGACCTGTTATCCACACAGGCTGACTATATGACCCACTGTCTGAAAATTCCAGTCAATCACTTAAGAAGTGCAATATCAATATAGGGAAATACAAAAAAAGACATGAAAAAAGTTAATGAGTGATATTGAGTTCAGATTAATTGCCTAAAACAACAGGCTTATTAAATGTTGCAGATGTTTTTGCACGAGTGTATAGACATACTGTTCCAAGAATACCTTTTTGCCTTCAGTCCTAGCATTTTCATTAACCTTTTTTTTATTTACAACCTCACCCCTGCATTTGAATAAAACCTTGTGAAGCAAATTTTGAGTTTTCTGTTTCATTGTTGAATAATTGAGTTGAAAATGTGTTGTTTTGTTAACGAAAGAGAAGAAAAAGCAATCTGTACACACTGAATTCTGCGGTCACTGTATTTGAATATAAAACATAGCATTTCTCAGTTCACAGAGGTGTGTTCACAGCCTGGTAGGGGTGTCTTTGTTTGAATTCAACAAAGGATTTAGTTTGGCTGAAGCACCAACAGGTGTATCTCCTGATCGTTTTTCACCAGCATTTGGTAAATCCTTTCACCTGCAAACACACAAGTCTCACCAATCTACGAACATCATTAGCCTGAGGTACCTCTTTAATATCATGAGTTCAAAATTACTTTAAATAGTCAAAAATATTGCCAGTCTTCTCATACCTCTAAATACAATAATAATACCTACATTTAAATACCATAAGTTACAAAACAGGAGAATGAAAAGCTTCTTATCCACTACTGTACAAAGGCATTCATTAACAATAGGATTAATATCAAGGTATTCCATCTGTTATTCGACTGTCAAAGTTAAACCAGACAAAAAGGGTAACTTTTCCCTTTACATGGGTCTTATTCCAGTGTATTAACCAGTGTAGCTAACTACAATATTTTAAGTACAGAATTATGCTGTGCTAGTTTTTAATGCAAATCTCTTAATATATAATGTAATTACAACAGTGTAATAACACAGTGCAAACAGGGTGCTCAATTGAAAGGTAAAATAAGCAGCATTTCATGTGAGGATATAGCTTTTTAGAAATTCAGTGATTTTAAATGAATAGATTTTAAGATGCAGTTTTAGATTTTTACCAGTACAGGAGCTGCTTTATAAGTGCATGTTTTGGTACAGAACGTTTAACACTATGTGTTTACATTGTGTCGTTACAAATTTTAAATATATATTGAAGAGGTTTTCATTGTTTACCTACAGACTAGATACTCAACTATGCAATACTTTTCCATGGGTTAATACACAACAATAAGCCACTGCAGGGTGTTACTGCTTTTAAGTTATCCATCCATTCATTTACAATGCCGTCATGAGTAGAAAGTTGTCTTATACAGTTCTATTATTATATCATCAGTGTTATATCTTGTGTAAAAAAGATAGAAACTGAGTACAGTTCTGTATTCACTCGTGGGGAGTGAAAATCTGTGGCCAGCTTCACTGAGGGTGGAGATTTACGGACACGTAGATGACACTCTATAAGCCCTTCATGATGCACTACTTCGTCCAGACAGGGCTGCCACACAGGTTCGCGGTCAACAGTAGTACACTTTCTGTCGGACAGGGGGGATCAGCTGAGTTGCATTTGACCTATCTGCATGAGTCCACTGAGTAGAGTACCTGATAGAGTTAGATAGAGGTGTCATATAGAGCCTGTCTGGTATTGCTCAGTGTGTGTGTCTGTGTGTGTGGGGGGGCCTTGATGTCCAAAAACAGGGTCTTTCTCTCACAGCACAAAACACACACACATATTATATACAAACATGTGTCCACGTATATGTGCTTTGAAGGCACACGCTTTGTCATAGGTCAGGCCTTGTTCGGGAACACACACCACACTGAGTTTGGCAGGAAGACAGGTCATTTGTCTGTGACGGTGGAAGCAGTCTGGATACAGAACTTTTCATGTCAAATCTAACACGGGCACATGCCCTCTAAAATTTCTGTGTGGCATGAAGAATGCCTCTGGAAGATTCAATACTTATCTATCATGTAGGATTTTAAATAGGCTGTGGATATATAGCAGTCATTCATTTACGCTGGAGAATTAAACATAACTTCATTTCCCGGCAGTCCTGTGTATCCAGGGAGCAGCTTTGATGTCACCACAGGCCAATAGGTAAGACTGACTTTTTTGTTGAGAGCCGTCCTTTAATTCTCTGTTTCCAGTGACACTCCGCTGGCAGCCCGAGCTCAAACGTGGAACTCTGTTTCTCTGTTCAGCACTTCTCTGTACAGTAAGTCACTTTGGATCAAAGCATCTGCTAGTTAGAGGACAATATTTTGGGGGGATTTGGCAGCTTTGGCGCAGTTCTCTGAGTCTTAACAGCAATTATTTCCACATGACTTTCAACATTCCCCTTGGG
>NW_023339718.1:638460-640235 GCF_004916995.1 Morone saxatilis
GGGGGGGGGGGGGGGGGCAGTTTAGAGAGGAAGAAAAGGGGTGTGTGTGTGTGATGTTGTGATGCTGCAAGCTGTACTGCAGCTCTCCCAGTCAAACAGCAGATGGCACTGAGGCACAGTTCTCAAGTTAACTCTTTGTGAGTGTGTGGGTGGGTGGGTTTGGAGGGGCAGTTGCAATGTGCCATGACAGGCATCTCTACGACTGGAGACCAATTCAACCGAGGTTACGCCTACACCAGCCAATCAGAAGGCAAGATGAGGTAGTCCCTGTGTTGTTTTGAACTACAGGAGTGCCTGCGGTTGGTTGTAGCTTGATGCCTGCAGGTAAAAATGGAGAGTTAGCTGCCCTTTTTGAGCAAAATCAGAATCAGGGCAGTGTAGTGTCTCAGGTTTAATGTGCGTGAGGTGTATGAGGAAGGAGGGCATGGTGGGTAGGATTGGTGTGGGTGAGTATGGCATTGTGAGGGTGTAAATTATCATATGGCTCTGTCTGTAAAGATTAGGCAGCCCCGTCTCTAGCTGGCCTCCTCTATGAGCCGAGCCAAGGTGTCTCTGAGCTCCGTCAGCTCAAAGATCTTGCCGTCCAGCAGCTCCAGCAGCGTCCGCAGGCTCTTCCTGAAATTCTCCTGCTCCTCTTGGTTTTCCTCCAGTCGTTGCTCAGCACCCGCCAGCTGCTCCTCCAGCACACGACTGCGCAGCTCCGTCTCCTGGAGGAAGAGAGACAGCATTGTTGGCAGGTTTGTGTCATTAGGAAGTACGAAATGACAAAGTGCAAAGATTACTGATACTTTAGGGAACAGTTATGTTTAATATCTTGTATCACTCACCTCAAGTTTCTGGGTAAGGGTGTCTTTCTGCTCCATCAGGTCATTCATGTTTTCCAATTCCTCTTTCAACTTTTCCATTTCCTGGAGAACATAAAAACAGATTAAAAGGCTGTGTAGCATGAATGTAGGGTGTTGTTGCATGAGCCATTACATTTCAAGCAGGGCACTCCACCCTATCACACATGCACACACCTCTTCTTTATCCCTTAGTGTATTTTCCAGTTCCTCTATGGTTTGGTTGAGTTCAGTCTTCTGTGATTTGATCACTGGGGTTTGATTGCTCTGGCACTCGAGCTCCGTCACCTAAAAGGACAATATGGAGATCAAAAGAAGAGAGATTTGTACAACAGATTCTTGATCTCAATGTAGTTTTCATTTCCAGACTACCACTTCTTTACTCTCCCTCATGCCAAAACTCATGTCTCCTCTCTATTTTTTTCTGCCATCCTCTCATCTTGACTTCACACCACCGGTTCCAAATGATCACTTATATTTGATTTGAAGGAATTAATCACACATAAAAAACAAGCAAGCATTTCTGTGTCCCATCCCTCACCCGTTTGTGTAGTCTCTCTGCCTCCTCCTGGTAGGCAGCCAGTTGTTGTTTCCACTGTTTGACATTGGCTGTGGACTCCAGCAGAGCTGCCGTTAGCTTGGCATTGTTCCCCTTTAGTGCCTCCAGCTCAGCCTCCCAGTGTTTTGTCATGGCGGGGCTGCAGAACACATACATATACATATACATGTCAAATTACCACAACAGTAATATAAGATGATAAGTGCTCATGTTTTCATGTTAAACTGTGTTTATCTGAAAACTCATGAAATCTGATTTAAAACTGAAAAAAAAGTTGTGTGTGAAGTAACCATTATTGTTTGTGAGCAGTCATCCATTTCCTCCTTCCATCCATAAATTTATAATCTATCTATCCATCTATCTATCCATCCATC